>NW_006921705.1:8923745-8927978 GCF_000298275.1 Orycteropus afer afer
AACTCCAGATGGATCAAAGACTTAAATGTGAAACCTAAAACTATAAAGTTCCTCAAGGAAAAACTAGGGTCAAATTTAAGGGCCCTGATATATGGTATAAATAGACTATCAAGTATAACCAAAATGCACAAACAGCAGAAGAGAAACTAGATGAATGGGACCTTCTAAAAATCAAATTTTTTGTGCTTCCAAAGACTTCTCCAAAAGAGTCAAAAGAGAACCTACAGATTGGGAAAAAATATTAGGTAATGACACATCCAACAAGGGACTTATCTCTAGAATTTATAGAAAACTCCAACACCTCAATAACAAAAAGACAAATAATCCAATTAAAAATGGGCACAAGGCATGAACAGACACTTCACCAAGGAGGATATTTAAGTGGCCAACAAATATATGAAGAAATGCTCATGATCATTAGCAATTGGAGAGATGCAATCAAAACTATGAGATACCACCTCACCCCAGCACTAGTAGCAAAGTTAAACAGGACAGAAAATAACAAATGTTTGCAAGGATGTAGAGTGATTGAGACTCTCATACATTGCTGGTGGGACTGTAAAATGGTACAATCACTGTGGAAAGCAGTATGGTGATTCCTTAAAACATTGGAATTAGAAATACCATTTGACCTAGCCATTCCATTACTAGATACATATCCTAAAGAAGTGAGAGCCATGACAAGAACAGACATATGCACACCCATGTTCATCACAGCACTATTTACAATAGCCAAAAGATGGAAACAACCTAGATGTCTATCAACTGAGAAATGGATAACCAAACTTTGGTACATACACACAATGGAATACTATGCAACCCTAAAGAATAATGTAGAACCTGCAAAACACTGCATAACATGAATGAACTTGGAGGACATTATGCTGAGTGAAGTAAGTCAATCAAAGGAGGACAAATATTATATTAGTCCATTATTGTAAAAATCAAGGAAAGGTCTATCTGTGGAAGGAAATTTTCTTTGTTACCAGGGATGGGAATAGAGGGTAGGGAACACTGTTAGATAGGTACAGATTAGTATTTATTTGGGTGAAGAGAAGGGCAATGTACCAAGATCAACATGGTGGCATTGAGGAAGAGGAAGACATAGAGAGGTCAACAAAGATGAACCCTTTTGCACATACAGTACTGTGTTGTCAGTGAAGGCAAAAGTGGGTAAAGAAGGGCTGCTTATGCACAGCGAGACAGCTCAGGGGGCAGGGGTGTATGGAGGGATAGACACAGGGAAGAGGCGACTGTTGAGAGGAAGTGGGAGGGGAGCTGTTGCATTGTGGTGAATTGTGGTCAATGTCATGAGAGCTGTATGGAAAGTGAATTTGTTCTCTATTTTCACCCAAATTGACTGCTAACCAGAATGTTGGCGGTTCAAACCCACCAGCCACTCCTCGGAAGGAAGATGGGGCAATCTACTTCCGTAGTGATACTACCTCCGAAACCCAAGGAGAGGTCGCTATGAGTAGGGTCTGACTCGATGGCACGTAACAACAACAACAATAATATTAAAAAAAAAAAAAAAAAATGCAAGGAACTTGTAAATTTGTGAATTGTAAAAATTCAGTGATTGGTTGACATTGAGGTAATGGTTACAAAATTGTGTGATGGTTGACCCAACTGGTAGGAGATTATACATGTGATTACATCCGTTTCTAAAGTTGCTTTTTTTAAGTTACAAAGTAATCATTAAACTGGGTACACAACACAATGCAACACACTGCCATGAGTCAGATCTGACTCATAGGGACCCTCCTTGGGTTTCCGAGTCAGTATCACTACAGAAGTAATTTGCCCAACTTTCCTTCCCAGGAGTGGCTGGTGGGTTTGAACCACCAGCCTTCTAGTTAGCAGTCAAATGCCTTAGGCACTATGCCATCAGAGCTTCCTAGCCTCAAAACAATGAGACCCTCCTGTGTGGGTGCACGGAGGACATCCATACTTCCTGAAGGCAGCAAACAAAAACCTATAAGCAATCAAATTACATTGTATTCTGAAATTGTTTACCAATTAATTTTCTCAGGGTACAATGGAGAGTTACAAGTATGACAGGCTGCTACTTTTGATTGAAAACAGAGTTTTAGCCTCCAACATTACCACAGTCACCAGGGGCTAAATCAGGTGTCAAGGGTCCTAAATTAATTTGGAGATGCTCTTACTCAAATCTAAGAAGATGAGGTTGTAGTTAGAAATGACTGGCGTAAAGAGAAGATGATTCAACAAGTACAGGTGCTAAGCATTTGACTTCAGCGTTTGGCTGATTCTCAAAAAACACCCCTTTACTCTCCATCAAAAAAAAAAAAAAAAAATCCTAACCTGTGCCTACATCCTTACAAAGCCCTGTACTTTTCCTTAACGTGGTTCTAACCTCCCCCCACCACACACACACACTCTAAGCTCTGTAATGTAAACCAATCACAAACATTTTAGCTGTAGCCTTCCGCTTTTCTTTATGAGCTTTTGTAAACCAAACAGCTCTCGGGAACATTTTGTCAAGAACATCTTGAGTCTGTTTCCCTGTGTTGTAAAATGCTCTGTAAGTTTTCTTTTCCTCCACAAGGATCCTAGTGAGTTGAAGTAAATTTCACTTTCATTTCCCCTCCCTTTCTGTAAAGGCGATTACGTAGAAACCGAGAGGAAGCATCAGCTGCCGCAGCCGCACCAATCTCTCCTTCATATAGCTCGCCTCAGCATTTAGCAGAGGCAGACCAGAAAGATTTCTGAGGGAGGAATCTGCCTGAACCCCAGCTCTTCAGAACAGCAAAAACGCAGATTGCAGTCATGAGGTAAGTGAGAAAAGAAGGAATATCCACTCTTGTTCTTGATGCAAACTGTAAGCTGAGTCATCCTTTGCCTTATAAGATAAACATGCATTTATGAGTCTGGGCATTTTTTATTTCTGTGGTTCTTTCTGGGGTATACACTCAAGACTCCCTAAACTTCTAGAACTGCTCACTGGGTGAAGTGAGCGCTGGGATGGGAGAGAGGGTTAGTAGATGTGGTTAGAGCCACTTAAGTACAAATTTGCTTGCTCAAAGCTGGTCCAAAGGGAATGACTTTTTTTTTTCCAAAAAAAAATTCCCTTCTAGTTCATGGAATTACTCTTCATGGGCTTTTGTTGTTGTTCTTGTTATTTATTTGAAAGGACTGAGTCAGAGGCTTTTTTTCTTGTAAGTTTAAAAGGAAGAGTTTGTTTTCTGCAGACATTGTGTTAAATACAGAATCAATACTGCAAACCCAACTCATGTTGAGGGGAATTTTGCCCTGAACCATTTGATTAATAAGTGGAAGAAAAGGTTCTTACAGATGACCATTTTCCATTTCTTATATGAAATCAAAACGAAAGCCCAAAGTCTATTGTGATTGCTGTGGCTAAGAGCTATTTAGAAGCAGAAAATAATTGCTCTTCAAAAACATGCTGATACTACTAGATAACACATCCCCTTGTTGTTTAAACAACCACCTCTTGATCTATGTACAGGTTTCTTGTGAGCACAATTAAGAGTTTTGGGATTCCCATTCTTTGCAATGTTATCCATAATCTGTCGTGATCCATACAGTTGAATGCCTTTGCATAGTCAATAAAACAGAGGTAAACATCTTTCTGGTATTCTGGTATTCTCTGTTTTTAGCCAAAATCCATCTAATGTCAACAATGATATCCCTCATTTTAGATCTTTCTGTATCCACACTGAATTTCTGAGTCCTTTTACAATCACTTGTTGAATAGGAAAATTAATAACAGACATCTTACTTTGATTTTAAGGGTTTACTTATCCAAGAAGCCAAATATTACCCAGAAAGAGACTCACCTAAACTGCAAAATCCTGCCAGAAACTGCTCTACAGCAATGTCTATTTGTCTTATCCTGCTAGAAAAGGATAGTCATCAAACCATTAACTCCTAATTTAAATCTCAGAAAGTCTCATCACCGACTGCAGGTGGGTGGAAGACAAATTATTAACAGTCAGGCCAGAAGTAATCTGGTATCAGTGAATCTCAGGAAAGAGGGGGAAGGCAAGCTTCAATCAATCACGTTAAGATTGTTGTTGTTGTTAAGTGCCGTCGAGTCATTTCCGACTCATAGCAACCCCATGCACAGCGGAACGAAACACTGCCCGATCCCACACCAGCCCCACAATCCCTGCTATACTTGAGCCCATCATCGCAGCCACCGTGTCAATCCATCTCGTTGAAGGCCTCTCCCTCTTTCGTTGACCCTCC
>NW_006921705.1:8931062-8940063 GCF_000298275.1 Orycteropus afer afer
TCCTAGTCTGTCTCAGTCTATAAGCTGGGCTGTTACCTGTGCACCAGGTGTATCTTGCTGGGTTTTAAACACCAGAGGCTCAGCCTCAAAACTCACGTCTACATGTCACCACAGTAGGAGAAACCGACAGACAAGTTCGTCTTGCTGTTGGAGACCTCTTGTATCACCCCCACTTTGGGCCCTATGGCTGACTGTTCCTCTGTCTGGCTTTCTGGCTTTTAATCCCCGTTCTCCTGCTCTTCTGGCCTGTGCTTTGGGCGTCCCTGAGTTGTCCCTGGGGCTGACTGCTCCTCTGTCCGTGTTCTTGGCTTTTATCCCCTTTCTTCTGCTCTCTGGTCCTGCTGCTTTGGGCGGGCCTGAGTTTCCTCTCCTCACCTAATCCCTTCGGTTGATTGCTCTTCTCTCTTGCTTCCTGGCTTTTAATCCCCTTTCTCCTGCTCTTCCGGCCTGCTGCTTTGGGCGTCCCTGAGTTGTCTCTCCTCACCTGTATCCCTGGGGCTGACTGCTCTTCTGTCCAGGTTCCTGGCTTTTATCCCCTTTCTCCTGCTCTTCTGGCCGTTAAGATTAGCCAATGGATATCTTATATATTTCTCCCTGCTCTTATCTCTATAAACCTCATTGTACCTAACTTTCTTTTTCTGGAATCACAATGGCCTCCCCACATGCACCTGAGGAGCCCTGAGGGTGCAGTGGTTAAGAGCTTGGCTGCTAACTGAAAGGTTGGCGTTTGGAACCCACCAGCTACTCTGCAGGAGAAAGATGTGGCATTCTGCTTCTGTAAAGATTTACAGCCTTGGAAACCCTATGGGGACAGTTCTACTCTGTCTTATAGGTCCACTGAGTCAGAATTGACTCAATGGCAATGAGTTTGTTTTTTGTATATACATATAGAATAACTACTCAGAAGAAACTTTTTGCTCAAATTTTGGTGAGTAGGATTCTATTGGTAAAAAAAGGTAGAGTACAAAAACTCAAACTTAGTAAAACATACCCCAAGCCCCTTTAGAAGTGAAATTACTCTTCCTTATTCTTCACAAATCTATGAGGCAGTCACTATTATTACATTCATTTAGAAAGATAAGGAGAACTCACACACAGAGAGGTGAAGTGATTTATCTGAATTTACATGATGGTTAGGGGCAGAGTGGGTCTTGAACCTGTTTGAGATTATTACAGAGATAGTGTACTTTACCACCGTAAACCAAAACCAAACCTGTTCTCATCAACTCGATCCTGACTCATAGCCACCATACTAAAAGTTGTTCTTAAAATAATTCAGATCTATATTTAGTTTTGTTTTTTGCACCTTGCCATTTTATTTTCAATGAGTGGTACTATGGTGCAGAGAATTACTTAATATGACTCTTCTAGCCATGTAACTTCCACCAGATGACTGGGTGATACTGTGCAAATGTGTGGTGCTTATGGCTCACTAAGGGGATTGGATAGTTTGTTAGTAATATACACAGCACACTTATGTGGGTGGAACCATGCAAATAAGGTATATAGAACCCTCATGAGGGGACTGGTCAGTTTTGCCATCTAGCTAGGCTTAAAATGAGCCATCTCAGAGGCAGAAAGTGGGGGGAGAATCTCACCACTACCAAGAAAGAAGAACCAGGAGTGAAACACATCCTTTGGACCTGAGATCCCTGTAACTCCTCGACCCAGAAGACAGAGCAGTTAACCATTTGCTGAGATGGTGAGAGGCAGCAGCAGAGAAACTACAGTGGCAGACCCAGGCAGCATATCCCACACAGCAACAGAGACTGGCAGCAGAGAGAGTCATGAGACAGTGCAATGGGCTTCTTGGCCCACAGAGCAAGAAAGCCAAGTGCCTTTGAGTAGGTCGCTTGCTGGCAGAGTTGGGTGCTTCTCTGGGTAGCTACTGACAGAGCTAAAAGACCTTTGCAACACTTGCCTGAGCAAGGCAGGGACCAAAGGGCCTAGAGGCAGAGTCCAGAGAGAAGTATGCCCATAGCACGTCTGAAAAGAGGCTGTCCTGATCAAAGACTTGTATCCTGAGTTGTTTCTGATCCTGAAATGTAACCTGCTACTTCCTTGATAAACCCCATAATTGGATAAGGGGGCGGGAGGAGAAGTGAAGTTACTTATTTAACTAAGTAAAGGAAGTGACCTCTCTTGGTATCTTCTAACCACTAAAACATAAATTTGTCTCTTTTATTTGTTTCTTGAAATAAATTCATTGTCTCTGGGGATCTGTCTTGGTATGGTGGGGACTGTCGATCAGACTCAAGCCAAGCCTTCAGAGATCTGAGTGTGACTGCAGGGAAGTGGTAGAAAAGATGAAGGAAAAGGATAAAATTATATAACATGTTGGTAAACACTCCTGTGCTTTCATGCATGTCTTTACATGTCCCCTTCTAACTAGACTGTGAGATCCTGAAGGGGCAGGGAAGCTTGGGATAATCTTTATTTATTTATTTTTTTTTTAGTATCTCTAACAACTAAGAAAGTGACACAGAGAGGGTGCCCAGTAAAAGGTCAGTGCATGACTAAGTAAACTTACCCAGAATGGGCAAGAACTGAGACATAACCAGAGAGATACTGTTCTGCCCTTCTCTCATTCATCTTTCCCCATCTCTTATATATCTGCTTTAACAGTGTGAGGAATGTGCTTTGTGGGTCCAGCACAGACCATAGCTATATAAAGATAAATGGAGAAAGTGATAGAACACTTAAGGGTGTGATGCTTGGCAGATGCATATCAGAGTAACCATCTTTTTTTTCTCCACAGTGAGAGCTCCAAGAATTCCCTGGAGAAAATCCTTCCGCAGCTGAAATGTCATTTCACGTGGCATTTACTCAAGAAAGAAAGTGTCTCATCTGATCTAGAAGACAGAGTGTGTAACCAGATTGAATTTTTAAACACTGAGTTCAAAGCTACTATGTACAATTTATTGGCCTACATAAAACATCTGAATGGTCAAAACGAGGCCGCCCTGGAATGCTTACAGCAAGCTGAAGAGTTGATCCAGCGAGAGCACGCTGACCAAGCAGAAATCAGAAGTTTGGTCACCTGGGGAAACTATGCCTGGGTCTACTATCACATGGGCAGGTTCTCAGAAGCACAAGATTACATAGACAAGGTGAAACAAGCCTGTGAGAAGTTTTCAAATCCTTATAGTCTTGAGTGTCCTGAGCTAGACGGTGAGGAAGGGTGGACAAGGTTAAGGTGTGGAGGAAAGCACAGTGAAAGGGCGAAGGTATGTTTTGAGAAGGCTCTGGAAGACAAACCCAACAACCCAGAATTTTCCTCTGGATTGGCAATTGCCATATATTGTCTGCATGACGAGCCACAGAAGCAGTTAGCTGTTGACACTCTGAAGCAGGCCATTGAGATAAATCCTGACCACCAGTATATTAAAGTTCTCTTGGCTCTGAAACTGCAGAAGATGAATAGAGAAGCTGAAGGGGAGCCGTTGGTTGAAGAGGCCCTGAAGAAAGCTCCTTACCAAACAGATGTCCTTCGCAGTGCAGCCAAATTTTACAAAACGAAACGTGACCTAGACAAAGCTATTGAACTATTTTTAAGGGCATTGGAATCCATGCCAAACAATGGTTACCTCTATCACCAGATCGGATGTTGCTACAAGAAAAAAATCAAGCAAATATGGAACATAGGAGGATATACAGCTAATGGGAATAAGGAGAAGGGTGAAGAACTAAGAGGATATGCTATAGACTATATGAAGAAAGCTCTTGACAAGAAAATAAATGATCCTTTTGTATATGCTGATCTCGCTGAACTCCTGGCAAAAAGAGGTCAGTACAAAGAAGCAGAAGAATATTACCAGACAGCATTCAGTAATAACACCAAGAGGCAGCAACTCCATCAGTGCCATGGTGACTTTCAGGGCTATCACAGGAAGTCGGAACATTATTTAGAGGGTTTGCCAATAGGCAAAGAATCAGCAGAGGAGGAAAAGATGCAATGCCAGCTGCAGAACACAGATGAAAATCAGCTTTCACTAAATGCACCAAATTTTTGGTATCAGCAAGGATTAATTCACAAGATGAAGGGAGATATACTGCAAGCGGTGGAATGCTATGAGAAGGAGTTGGGCCGCCTACTAAGGAATACTTCTTCAGGTATAGGCAGCTTGTTCCTGCCAGCATCGGAGCTTGAGGAAGGCAGTGAGGAGAGGGCCCAGAGCACATATGGCTCCACTCCCAGAGAGCCCCCCCAACCCCTGAGCTGAGACAAAGAAGAAGGAAAAGAACAGATGTCCATGAAGGGGAGAGGAGTGGAAAGGCATGGGTCTCAGAGCACAATGATCCTGCTTATTGCTTTAAGATATACTTTTAGAGAGCTGTTTTCTCATGATCTGTCTCTCAGCCACATAGTTAACCAGTTACCAGGTCTTGAAACTAACTGTGGTAGAATAGTACATGAGGTCTACATGATGCTGATTAGTTCCCAATTTGTACTCAAGTCACCACATACACCCTCCTCTGCCCTTCTTGCCAAAGGTCATAAATAGTGGCAATTTACCCACAGAATCTTCAATTGCACTCCCTTTATCCCATTTCCATCCAGACTCTGGGCCACCTGGCAGACTAACTTTTGACTAACCCTGGAATAGTCCTATGTCTTGCTCCTGGCTTTAGCCATAGTGTTTACTTGTATTCCTAATAGTTACACTCTATAAAGACATGTTATGGATAATAATGGTACAATAAATTTTAAAAATATATTAACTCAGAATAGAGGTGATTTTGTGGTTTGTGGGTGTGTGTTGTTAAGATAGGAATATTAATTCCCAGAGTTTCTCCTGCTACCACCATACCATACTATTCTCAACATGGCCATGTCAGCTCCACAAGTTTCTTGCATTGTGTAACCAAGCCATGCACAGAGAGTCATGTTTTCCACGGTGTTTTCAACTTTTACTGAACTATTTCAAGATCTGTACTCATACGATTTTCTAGTATGTGACCTGACTGGGTGCAGAAGAAAAATGTCATAAACCTCTAAGATGCCAGATTTCAGTTAAGACTAGTACTGGCATTCCCATCTAGTTTCTGAATGGGCAGTAGCAATTTGACTCTTTCCTTATTCAGTGAGGGGTTCTAAAAAGCTGCTTAATGACTTACATTGGATAAACGAGCTGTAAACTTAGGTAAAGGGTACCCACCAAGTTATCTGCTGGTTCCAGCAAGGTTTGGGGGAACCACCAGGTGCCTAGCAGTGAATCCCAGATTTCAGACTAGCCTTGGCCTGAAGTAGCATTGTCCCTTATGATCAGTTCCAGAAAAGTTGGCTAGGCCCATCTAAAGTATATTACTGTGGAGACCAATATTAAGAGCCTGGCTGGGGAAGTGGGAGGGGGAAGACTTGAGGGGAGACAGGTCATCTCCCATTCTCAAAAAATGACTGCAACTCTAAGGTAGGTGAAGAACTACCTATCTATCTGCAAACACATATGCTCAAGGAAGCAAAGATTGTTAATATTAGTGGTGATGTGTGTGAGTGGCAGCTTCTTATACCACTGCCCTATCAGGGATGCCTGGTCTGCATCCCCAGGAAACACACACAGCTAGCTTATACAAGAGTCATGGGTTTGATCCAAGCCTATCCCTCCATGCTCTGAGTCCTATTCATCCAGATGGTACTTAGGCTGCACAGAAGATGCACTTGGCTGGACTTGGCCTATATACCTTGACTATGGTTTATTTTGCTGTCTGGACTATAAAAAAAAAAAAAAAAATGCCTCTGCACCTACAATCCACCTTGGTCTGAGTGGACACCCCCAACTTGCACCTCCTGGTGTATAACCCTATTGCACACCGCTCTAACTCTAGACACTCAGAGGGAATCACATAAATTACTGGTTTTCATTGTCACTTGCTCCTTTTTGCTACCTGAGGCTATACTCAGCCTTACCCAATTTGTAACCTGGTGGGGACTTAGAGCTTCCAGAAGATAGTCACTTTACCTTCCCCAGGCTACCATCAGTGTCCATAAGGCAGGCTTGACAGGTGACCACATGGTATTTCCTAGCAGATGCAGGCTTGTCCATAGAGGAGAATTTTGGGGGTACAGGGGCTATTCTTCCCAGGCCTCTTCCCCTCTAGCATATCAGCTCCAGGGAGGTTGCTCCGTGTGCTTGGATCATAGCTGTATGCCCATCCTGTAGAACAGTGCTGGAACAGATTAGGCTCTCAAAAACTTTAATGAATAAAGGAATGCACTGTCTGTACTCCAGGCCATTACTTGCAGCTCAGGGATCACCTCCTCTAAGACAACTTCTCTGAATCCCAAGAGAGGGTGCTGGAAAGAGAAAAGAGTAAGTGTCCAGAGCTGCAAAATAATAGCAATAAAACAGTAGCAAGTGTATATATTGGCCTCTGAGCTATGTTCTAAGGTCTGTGTTAAGCCCATTGCAAGCATCTCAAACAAGTAGGATAAGTATGAGATTCATAAAGTTTTAGTAACTTGCCCAAGGTCACAAAGCTAAAAAGAAATATAGCTGGAGCTTTAATACATATCTGTATGAAACTGGAGCCTCCCTGCCTGCCCTCACCCCTGCATTTCTGTATATTTTCAAGTGGTAGGTCCTGATTCTATAGGCCAAACCCAGAGGCTCGAGGATCTACCTTAAGAGCAGCTCAAACTTCTGACTTGAAGAATTCTACCAGGTTCCTTCCATATCATTTCCTCCACTTATCCCATCTTCCTTCTTCCCAACATTGACTCCTGCATGTGGTATCTGACCATCTGGCTTTCCATTTTCCTCCTCATTCCCACTGTGTTCTATAATGTGGTGTCAGATTTTTTTAAATTGTTTCTTATCTAGCAAATCCATAGGACCTTAGCAGTAGTAATTCTCTCCAGGCTACATGCAAATAAATCCAGAATTATGTCCATCCAGGCCTGCAAGAGCCCTTCCAAAACCACCAACATCTGATACAGTGAGCTCCATTTTGTTCAGTGAAAGTCAGGCTCGGACAACAAGGGTCTCAAACTCTTGGGTAATGGTCTCCTTTCATGTTAACATTTTCTTCTGCAGGAGCTCTCATGGTGTACCTCCATTATTTATTCACCCATTAATATAATACCTAGTCACAAGGATATACACAGAAAAGTAAAAGTATGTATATAAGACTATAATTTGGATATCTTCCCTTTAAATTACTTTTCCTCTGGACTAGGAATTAATACAACATTTGAGATAAATTCTGAGATGATTCCCCAACTGATTTAACATCTAGAAACTTGTTTGTCTGCAGATCTGTGAGTGATAGAAGCATTATGGCTTAAATGTGTTTGTCTCTCTGAATTTAGTATTTAGAACCCACACCAACGATCCAAAAACAGAAGCCCTGTGGCATTCACATACTTAACAAATGCACCTTCAACAATTTCTGAGTGATCTGAAAGATCCAGATCTGCTGTTGTTGTTGTTGTTAAGTGCCGTCGAGTTGTTTCCGACTCATGGCGAACTCATGCACAGCAGAATGAAACACTGCCTGAACCCGTGCCAGCTCCATGATCCTTGCTATACTTGAGCCCATTGTCACTGCCACCGTGTCAATCCACCTCGTTGAAGGTCTTCCCCTCCCTCGTCGACCCTCCACCTTACCAAGAACGATATTCTTCTTCAGGGAATGGTCCCTTCTGACAACATGACCAAAATAGGTGAGACAAAGTCTGGCCATTCTCGCTTCCAAGGAGCATTTCGGCTGCACTTCCTCCAGGACAGATCTGTTAGTTCTTTTAGCAGTCCATGGTACTTTCAGCATTCTTCGCCAGCACCACAACTCAAAAGCATCAACTCTTCTTCGGTCTTCCTTATTCATTGTCCACCTCTCACATGCATAGGAGGCGATTGGAAATATCACGGCTTGTGTCAGGTGCACCTTAGTCCTCAAGGAGACATCCTTGCTCCTCAGCATTTGAAACCCTTCCTTCGCAGCCGACTTGCCCAGTGTAACACGTCATCTAATGTCCTGACTGTTGCTTTCATTGGCATTGATTGTAGAACCAAGCAAGTGAATTCTCTGACAAGCTCAATCTTCTTTCCATTTATTATGATGCTGCTCATTGGTCCAGTTGTGAGGATTTTTGTTTTCTGTATATTGAGACGTAATCCATACCGCAGACTGTATTCTTCAACCTTCATCAGTAAGTGCCTCAAGTCATCCTCACTTTCAACAAGCAAAGTTGTATCGTCTGCATATCTCAGGTTGTTAATGATTCTTTCTCCAATCCTGATGCCACGTTTTTCTTCATATAGTTCAGCTTCTTGGATTATTTGCTCAGCATATAGATTGAATAAGTGTGGGGAAAGGATATAACCCTGACACACTCCCTTCCTGATTTTAAACCATGCAGTGACCCCTTGTTCCATTCGAACGACAGCCTCCTGGTCGAGGTACAGATTGCTCATGAGTATAATCAAGTGTTCAGGAATTCCCATTCTTCTCAATGTTGTCCATAATTTGTCATGATCCACACAACCAAATGCTTTTGCATAGCCAATTAAGCACAAGTAAACATCTTTCTGGTATTGTTTGCCTTGAGCCAAGATCCATCTGACAACAGCTATGATATCCCTTGTTCTATATCCTCTTCTGAATCCAGCTTGCACCTCTGGAAGTTCTCTGTCAATATACTGCTGCAAACGTTTCTGAATTATCTTCAGTAAGATCTTACTTGTGTGTGATATTAATGATATTGTTCGATAATTTCCACATTCTTTGGAATGGGTACAAATATGGATCTCTTCCAGTCAGTTAGCCAGTTAGCTGTCTTCCAAATCTCTTGGCATAACTGAGTGAGTGCCTCCAGTGCAGCATCCTTTCTTGAAATATCTCAATGGGTATTCCATCAATTTCCAGAGCCTTATTCTTCGCCAATTCTTTCATTGCAGCTTCGACTTCCTCCTTCAGTACCATTGGTTCTAGATCATATGCCACCTCCTGAAATGAATGAAGATTGACCAGTCATTTTTGGTACAGTGACTCTTTGTGTTCC
>NW_006921705.1:8940843-8945982 GCF_000298275.1 Orycteropus afer afer
AACAAAAATCCTCACAACTGGACCAATGAGCAGCATCATAATAAATGGAAAGAAGATTGAGCTTGTCAGAGAATTCACTTGCTTGGTTCTACAATTGATGCCAATGGAAGCAACAGTCAGGACATTAGATGACGTGTAGCACTGGGCAGGTCAGCTGTGAAGGTAGTGTTTCAAGTGCTGATGAGCACTGGACATTCATTCACATCTAAGAAAACTTAAAATGTATTGAAGGAAGTAAGGGAAAAACCTATTTGGAATGTGCAAGGTACAAATGACATAAATACCTTAAGACAGTGTCTAAATGCTTGATGTGTGGTGTGTGATATAATTTTCTCCTTTTTAACCCTACCTGGATATATCTGGTAAAATGTGCTAAGCTTATAAATTTCTTGAGTATATTTTATTGGTGAAATTCAAATCTGTGTATTCTATATTTGGGAGGAAGTAGAAAAATCACATGACCAACTTAGGCAGTATTACTAAGGCCTGATTCAGAGGAAGCCAAAACCAACCAAAAACCAAACACACTGTGGAGTCTGACCTGACTCATAGTGACCCCTTCTTGGGTTTCTGATGCAGTATCACTATGGAAGTACATTCCCCAATATTCCTTCCAAGGAGTGGCTGATGGGTTTGAACTGCCAGCCTTCTGGTTAGCAGTCAAATGCCTTAGGCACTACGCTACCAGAGCTCTTGCAGAGGAAGCCACCAGAACATAAACCCTACCAAAAATTAATAAAATGTATTGAGGAGAGATCTACGGGGCACAGCAAGCTGGGGTCAACTAAAAGAATTGGGATGGGGGCTGCGGGATATATTAGGGGAAAAGAGACCCCAGATTCAAATAGGTTCAATGTTGTTGTTGTTGTCAGGTGCTGTCAAGTTGCCTCTGACCCATAGCGATCCTATGTACAATAGAACGAAACACTGCCTGGTCCTGCGCTCGGCTCACTATCCTTGCTGTACCTGAGCCCATCGTGCTAGCCACTGTGCCATCCATCTTGTTGAGGGCCTTCCCATTTTTTTCACTAAATCTCTACTTTTTGGACAGAACAAAGACAATCATCCTGGATGAGGGAAATCATCAGCATGAGAAAGCTGAGTGGAGTCTACTGAGTCATAGCCATGTGGCTAATTATATATGATTTAAAATCACCACAAAATCATGATTGGTGGTAGATAGATTTGTCACTGTTGCAGGCAGGACTACAGAAGCAGGGGGGAAGACCACGATAGGGATACATATATAACTGAAGATAGAAAAAGGTTACAAGATTGATCTGGACCCTGACTACCTGGCTAGGTGGTGGTCCAGATAGGCTGTGAGGCATGACCATGCAGCCTGGGTCTTAGCCACAAGGTGGCTACCAAACAATACCAATAACCCAACCTTAATTTAAATTAGAAAAGGACACACTCAGGCAAATTCCCTAGTGCTTTGTGAGAGTATAATCTACTTTCAACCATACTCCTCCTGAAGGCAAACTGCCCTCCCTAGGTTTGTCCTGGAACTTGTCTGTGCATAGCCATAATGCTGGTTTATGGTCAGAAAGAACCCAAATGGCACCTGAAACTAATGACTAATGTCAAGCCTCAAAATGGAGTGAGGGCTCCCAATGTGCACCATATTGTTATTGTTAGGTGCTGTCAAGTAGCCTTTCACAATCCCAAATGCTTTAGAATTTAAGCTCTATTACAATGATAATGTTATCGGACCAAACGCCGGTCCCTACCCAGTGCGCAGTCAGGCCAAAACAGTTTACACACCGAGATTGAGAGGAGAGAAAATTATTTATTGCAAAGCAGTAGTGCAAGGAGTTAGGGGTAGTTAGTACCCATCTCTTAACTCCCTGAGATGCCATTGAAACCCAGTTTTTGTAGGTTTCAGGAGAGGGGGTTGTGAAAAGGTTGAGGAATTTGGGGTGTGAATGTGAAATGGGTGATGGATGAGTCACTAGTTTCTTGTTATCAGCTGATAGGGGCTTGGGCAGAGCAGAGAGGGTCAGCAATTAACTTTTGTTCCCTTATGTCCTCCTGCCAGAATTCATTTAAAAGTTGTTTCTAAAACATTTCTATTGTCGGTGGCCAGAGTTAATTTACAAGTTATTTCTAAAATACTTTTAGCAAGTCTATCACCTGCAGGAAGGAATGTTTTCCATTCAGTTCTTTAAGGAACTGAATACTCATCTGCAGGTGGGAAAATAGTTGGGGTAATCCAGTTTACTTATTCCCCTGCAGGGTCTTATCTAATTATCTGTCTTAACCAGGGTGGGGAAAATAGTTGGGCCTATCTGTTCCCATCCAGGTGCCAGGGTGGGGGAAATAGCACTCGGTTTCAATAACACCTGGGCAACACACAAGTTACACGTTTCCAACTTGACTGATATTAAAAGAGATTCAATAAATAATCATGAGTTGGTTGGCAGAATAGCTTATAATTCCTGCTTTCATCCATGGCTCCTATACAGAGTATGGGCCAGAGAAGAAGAGAGAGAAGGAGAATAACATGCTTATTGCATATTCTGCAAGTTTGCTCTGTAAGCTTCGCAAGAAATCTAATCACTATCCCTGACTATATTTACACAAGTAATCTATGTATTCAGAGACTTACTACTCTTTGGGCAGTAAACAGCATCACATTAATTTTTTTTATAATAATGACCATTTTAATACACAATGCACCAAATACCTGAAATTGTTTTTGTTAGCTACTACTGCCTTGTTAGGAGCTCTGGTAGCATAGTGCCTAAGGCACTTGACTGCTCACCAGAAGGCTGGCGGTTCAAACCCACCAGCCACTCCTCGGAAGGAAGGTTGGGCAATCCTACTTCCGTAGTGATACTGTCTCGGAAACCCAAGGAGGGGTCGCTATGAGTCAGGGCTGACTCAACGGCAAACAACAACAACAACAACTGCCTTGTTGGCCCCAATCACAGCAATCCCATGCACAATGGAATCAGGTTCAGCCCAGTCCTGCACCATACCATGATCAGTTGTGGACTGGACTGTTGTGATCCGTAGGGTTTTCACTGGTCAATTTTCAGAAGCAGACCTCCAGGCCTTTACTCCTGGTCCATCTTAGTCTAGAAGCTCCACTAAAACCTGTTTCAGCATCATAGCAGCACGCAAGTCACCCCTGATAGACAGGTCATGGCTGCACATGAAGTGCACGCCTTGGCCTGGAAATGAACTTGAGTCTCCCACATGGAAGGTGAAAATTCTATCACTGAACTACCACTGCCCTTACTACCTGAAATCAGACCACTTCGAAGGGTCCTCCAACTACTTCTGAGAGCTTCAGTGTCCAAGGGCTACCTACTCTACTTGTGTGTAATCTGGGCATATTTGTCACCTTCTATTCTGCTATTGTTACCACTCTGCTCTCTGCTCTCCGCTCTCCTCTCTGATGGACCCCAAGAGCTGATCACTCTAATGGAGCAGAGTGTTTTAGATTGGTTACAGCAAACATATCTTTAAAAAAAAACAAAAAACAAACCAAACTCACTGCTGTCGAGTCATAGTGACCCCTCCTTGGGTTCTACGGAAGTAGATTGCCCAGTCTTCCTTTTGAGGAGTGGCTGGCGGATTTGAATTGCCACCAGAGCTCCTCAGAATTACCAACTATCCTGCAATTCCACTCCTTACATATATACTAAAAAGAATTGAAAGCAGCAACTCAGATAGATGTGTATCAATGTTCATTGTCCACAATAGCCAAAAGGTGAAAATAACTCAAGTGACGAACGCATTAAAAAAATGTGGTATATCAATTCAATGGAACATTATTCATCCATAAAGAGAAATGAAGTTCTTATACATGTTATGATATGGATGAACCTTTGGTGGCAGGAGAACAATCTATACCAGGAGCTGGAAGTAGGGAGAGAGGGAGAGTCATTGCTTGGGGGCACTTATTCTGTTAGAGTTGATGAAAAAAATTGGAAAAGGACAGTGGTGATGGCTGCATAACAAGATGAATGTAATTAATGTCTGTGAAAATTGTTGTTTTGTTTTACATATATATATACAACAACTCTCTGTCTCTCTCTCTGTCTCTCTATGTCTCTGTCTCTGTCTCTGTCTCTCTCTGTGTGTGTGTGTGTGTGTGTGTGTATATATATATATATATAAACAGGAGTTCTGGTGGCATAGTGCCTAAGGCATTTGACTTGCTAACCCACCAGTCACTCCTCGGAAGGAAGACTGGACAATCTACTTCTGTAGAGATACTGTCTCAGAAACCCAAGGAGGGGTGGCTATGCATTGGAACTGACTTGACAGCAGTGAGGGTTTTTTTTTAATATGTAAAATACATAAATATTACATATATTTTACATATATATATATATATATATATATATGTATACACACACATATACACACACACATACTCCATTGCCATGGAGTTGAATCCAGTGCATAGCAACCTACCCTGTAGGACAGTATAGAACTGCCCCATAGGGTTTCCAAAGCTGTAAGCTGTAAATCTTTATAGAAGCAGACTGCCTCATCTTTCTCCCATGGCACAGCTGGTAGGTTCGAAACACTGACCTTTTGGTTAGCAGCTGAATGGTTTAACAACTGCTTGACTCAAAGGTCACTAGAGCTCCTTTGTTATATATATTTTTTACCACAATAAAAAAATAATAAAAGCAATTCATATATATATATATATATATATATATATATATATACATGCTGAAATGTTCAAGGATTAATTCCACTAATGTCTATAACTTGCCTTGCTATGCAACAACAAATACAAATTGATGGATGGCAGGGTGAATAGATAAGTGATAAAACAATCATAGTAAAAATACAGAATCTTAGTGGTGGCTATGAGTGTTTCTTATATGATTCTTCCAACTTTTTTTTTTGTTTGAAATGTTCATAATAAAAAGTTGAGATGAAAAGGGCAGGACATAATCCATAAAAAGTAAATCAAAATGAGACAAACCAAAATATGCATGGTGTAGAGGAAAAATAATATAGACAAGAACTGTTCCAAGTGATTTTAATACACTGTAATTTGACTCTACATTTTTAGTGGGATATATCCTATGGCCAAAGAGCTCTGGTGGCATAGTGCCTAAGGCATTTGACTGCTAACCAGAAGGCTGGTGGTTCAAACCCACCAGC
>NW_006921705.1:8946082-8961538 GCF_000298275.1 Orycteropus afer afer
AAAAAAAAAAAAAAAAACAGGAGGAAAAAAACAACCTAAAACTTTTACTGATGTCAGGTGCCAGCGAGTTGGTTCTGATTCATAGCTACCCCATGTACAAAGGAATGAAACACTGCCTGGTCCTGTGCCATGTTCACAATCATTGCTATCAGAATCCATTGTTGCAATCTTTGCATCAATCCATCTTGTTGAGGGTCTTCCTCTTTTTTAATGATCTTCCACTTTACCAAGCAAGATGTCCTTCTCCAGGGGGCAGTAACTATTTTGTAGGTGTTTTTTTTTTGTTGTTGTTGTTGATTTTGTTATTCTGAGACTGTTATTTGTGTGTTATGGAATAGATTACATGACTAACTATGTTGGTATCACTGAGAAATGTTCAATTTGGGAGAAAAGAGATAGAGATGTGAGATCTGTTAATAAAAACTAAATGTGCAGAACAACACCAAAAATCAGTGTAACAGAAAATATTTACTGTAAGTATGTATGATTTGAATCAGGCAGCGCCAACTGGTGTTCTGAAGAGGTGACAGTGAAAATGGGTTATATGTGTCATTAACACATTTCTCAGGAGATAGCATCAGAACAAGTATGGGTTCCAGGGTTGGTCAGCTGGAGAAATAGAGTCACCAAGGACTGCAATACCTTTTCCAGTCAGATCTTGGGTTTCCTGCTCCTGAAAACTGGCTGTGCATAGATAATTCTCTAAAAGAGCCCACTGTCTAAGGCAAAATGATCTCTGCTAAGCTGCTTACTATGCTATTGATTGGTGACTCAAACCTACCAGTAGCTCCATGGAAAAAAGATGGGTCAACCTACTTCCGTAAAGATTCTGCACCTTGGAAACACAATTGGGGTCACTCTGAGTTGGAATCTACTGGATGGCAGTGAGTTTGGTTTGGTTTTTAAAGGCTCAAGATTCAAAAGGTTACCTAAGAGCAGATGGCCTGAGTTGGTCACCGCACATCCATGAACCCAGAACTCTGGATTCACAGAGAATTAAAACAGTTTGTCAGGTCAAAGAGGTTAAGTAAAAACCTGTAGACCTGAATTTATAAGATGAATTCATGATATATTTTATCTTTAAAATACATACCAATGTCAACTTTCTGGTTTTAATGTTCTATTACAGTTAGATAAGATTTCAACATTGGGGGAAGTTGGGTGAAGGGTACACCCTTTTACGGACTTTATTATTTTTGTAGCTTCCTGTGTGTCTACAAGTATTTGAAATGTAAAGAAAACTCTTATTTTCTACATTTACATAAATTTGAAATTTTAAAACTAAAGTTTAGTACTGATTTATGTTGCAGTAAGCCAAATTATGAATCACCATAAATTGAGTAGATCCTTGGAGATCCAGGAGAAGATGCAAAAATCAATGGACCACTCACAACAACAGACTTTTGTTGTCTGAATTCCTTCTCCTTAAACATGATCGGAAGGAGTTTAGAAATAATCTCAAAAGATAAGAGCATACTTTTTATAAAGTAGTCAAAACATATGGAACTCTACTCACTTTCCATGTCACTCTGTGGATTAGTGAAACTAAGGAGTTCATTTCCATTGTGTAGGTGGAAAGACAAGGAACAGCAAAATGAAGATAATTAGTGCCTCACAAAAAGGTAGTGTGCCCTGGGGTTAAGTCCCACATCACTGATTTGGAGAGTTCCAGACACACTATAGCTACCAGGTATCAACTAGGTCAGTTCAGCCCAGGTGTATATTAAAATCACCCGAGGGTTGGGTTTTTTAATTTTTTTTTAAATACTGAAGCTGGGACTCATTCCCAAAGATGCATTTAATTGACCTGGGGTGAAGCTAGTTAGTGTTTTTTAAAAAAAAAAAAAAAACACCTTCCTAGTTGATTTAAAAGGAGCTCTCGTGGTGCAGTGCCTAAAGCATTTGACTGCTAACCAGAAGGTTGCCAGTTCTAAACCCACCAGATGCTCTACGGAAGGAAGAAGAGGCAATCTACTTCTGTATAAATTTACCACCTTGGAAACCCAATGGGGGTTGCTATGAGGCAGAATCGACTGGATGGCAATGGGTTTTAGTTGATTTAAAGCAGCTCTGCTGGCGCAGTGCTTAAGGCATTTGGCTGTTAACCATAAGCTCAATGGTTTGAATCTACCAACTGCTCCTGAGAAGAATGATGAGGCAGTCTACTTCTGTAAAGATTTATAGCCTTGGAAACCCATTGGGGGTCACTCTGAGTTGGAATCGACTCGATTGCAGTGAGTCTGGTTTTTGGTTTGGTAGTTGATTTAATGTGCAATGAGGGTTGAGATCCACTCATCTCTTGTAATTCTCTTGTTTATCTATCGTGGAAACGGTGACTCCCAGAGGTGAAGTGGCTCATCACAGCTGGTCAGTTACTGCAAGATTCCTGGAAACGGAGTCATGGCCTAGTGCTAAAGTTTCATTTTCTGAAAGTTTTTTTCCCTTCAGATCCCATTTTCTTCCTATTTGTAAACACACACACACACATACACTATTGGCTGTTCCCTCTCAATAGTGCTCTACCCTGTGCCGCTTGTGGGTTGTTTATGCCAAGGACACACTGGGCAAGATTCTCAACCTTATCAGCATGAGCCAGAGCCCCACAGAACCAGACCACTGCCAAACTCACAGCAACAGAGAGATAACCCACTTGTCGGCTTCTCTGCATGTGTCGGAAAATTACGAACTCACTTCTTTCTTTCCATGAAAATTCCAAAGTCACCTTGCTCTCTCTAAAAACTGGAGATTTTTCTAATTTGTTTATTTCAGATTTTGCTTCCAGTTTTAGCCTCAACATGTATCTGAACACATGGATAAACCTGTATTATTAATTCAACAGTTTTTATTGGAATAGAATCTTCTGACTTGCTCATGTTTCTGTGGAAAAACATGGCTAACAATAGAACAATATGTTTTGTTTGAAAGACACAACATGTTAGCACATACATTTTCTCCACTCCAATGAATAAGAACCTTTTTAAGAACCTTTCTTCTTAAAGGTTACACGCCTCTTATTGTCAGTGCCTAGGAGCTCTGGTAGCGTAGTGCCTAAGGCACTTGACTGCTAACCAGGAGGCTGGCGGTTCAAACCCACCATCCACTCCTCGGAAGGAAGATAGGGCAATCTACTTCCGTAGTGATACTGCCTCGGAAACCCAAGGAGGGGTTGCTATGAGTTGGGCCAACTCGATGGCACATAACAACAACAACAACAACATTCTCTAGGCAAGGATCCAAAAGCACAGAATAATTAGTGAGACATGACCCCTCAGAGAACAGGAGCAAATTTGGGTTAAGACTCCAACTTAGAGATTTACAGAATTTTATACCATGAAAGAACAACTCCCTGTTTCCAGATGAAGAAACACAGGCTCGGATAGTAGTCATGACTTAATCTCCTTTACACAGCCAATTTTCACTGGTCTCCTGGCTCCCAAGTCTCTGCAAGGGCAGGAAGACCCCCCCCCCCAGAGGAATGAGCACATCCGTGAAACTGTTTTTCACCGGCATCCTCTCAATCAGTTTTGAAAAGCTTAGCGCTTACCCCAAGCAGAACACAAAAGAGGCATCACTGTTCAAGTTTCATTTTTTATTTTAGTTTCACTTTCTACTTTCGGTTTCCCTCTTATGTGTGCAACAACACACCCTCACATTATGTCATAACTGCTGTTTACCTCCTTTATATATCCCTCTATTGGAGCTAGATGTGCCTGCCAATCCACAACACAGACTACATCTCTGGGGAGTCCAGGAAGCTCAGCACTGCAGAACGCTGCCAATTCACAGCAACCATGAGGTAAGGACTTTTCAGCTCTTCTTTTCATTATGCCTAGACGTTGTTGTTGTTTGGGGTTTTTGTTTTGTTTTAATGTTAGTACTATCTCAGTATAACAGAGTTGGTCTCACTGAGGTTGTTTCCTAACTTGTATTTCAGCATTTGCTTTCAGATGGATTGTGTGTGTGTGTGTGTGTGTGTTTTAAACAGGGATTTTCATTTCTGTTAGCATCACCCTAAAGATACCTACCTCATGATATAGCCCAAAGAAGGGGAGAAAAATAAGAAGAGTTTGGCAGACAGTGAGAAAATTATCCCAACCTCCGAAATCTTTTCCACCAAACTCATTTCTATCTGACCTAGGGAGGGAGTGGACAGCTAGCTGGTCTTGGTAGAGCATTGCTTTATGCTGGTTCCTCACCATGTTGAAAAAGTAGGACCCACTGGACTCTGTAAGCCTCAGTTCTGGGGTCTCCCAAAAGTCTTGCGAGAGAATATTGTGGGGATGTGGTGGAAGGAGCTCTAGGCTAGAGAACAAGGCTTTCTTCTGTAGGCTTTTTGTCTATCTGTACTGCTGGACTATGTCTCTTTCCTGCCTCAGTCTGACTGGATCAGTGGCACCTGCACACAGCTCTTCCTCTGGAGAAGCCAAGCTGTCTTCAAGCCTTGATATTTTCCTGTTTAGGGGAGTTGGCAGGAGTTCAGTGCTTGGGAACATCAACAACTTCCTTACCTGAAGGGTCTAACATGGGAATTTCTAGATTGTCCAAATAGAACCTTTATTTTAAGTAATATCAACAGATCAAAATCTACTGATTAGTACCAACCACCAAACCCACTGCCATCAGATCTGACTCATAGCAACCCTTCCTTGGGTTTCCAAGGCGGTATCACTATGAAAGTAGATTGCCCAACCTTCCTTCCAAGAAGAGGCTGGTGGGTTTGAACTACCAGCCTTCTGGTTAGCAGTCAAGTGCCTTAGGCAAATTTCCCCAGTGTTCCAGTGGGAAAAATTCTGAAGGAGGCAAAAGTCCTAGAAAATGAACAATTTCAGGCATATGATGAATTCCCCTCCTCTCTTTGGTCCATAACCAAATGAAGTGGGTAGTCAAAGATCATTATGGATGTACCATAATTTATCTAACTGTTCCCAAGTGATATTTTCCTATTTGTTGGCAATATATAAAATGCTGCAATGAATATGGTTGGGTTTTTTTTCACTTTAACAAACAAAAAATTTTCTCACAGTTTAGAAGGCTAGAAGTCCGAATTCAGGGTGCTGGCTCTTGGGGAAGGTTTTCTCTCTCCGTCAGCTCTAGAAGGTCCTTTTCTCTTTGAGCTTCTGCTCCTGGGCAATCTTTATGTAGCTTGGCATCTCTCTTCCCCTATCTCTGCTTTTTTTTTTTTTTTCTTTCAATTTTGTTGTTGTTTAGAATATACACCGCAAAATATACACCAACTCCACAGTTGCTTCATGTACCATTTAGTGACACTGATGACATTCTTTGAGTTGTGCAACTGTTCTCACCCTCCTTTACTAAGTTGTTCCTCCCCCTTTAACATAAACTCACTGCACCCTAAGGTTCTTATCTAATCTTTTTGAGTTGCTGTTGTCAATTTGATCCATATAATTCCTAAGAGGGCATAATGCTCAAGGCAGACCTTTTTTTTTTTTATTAGTTAAGCAAAACTATTGTTCAGTTTTAAGACTTCAGGGGATAGTTCTGGTTTAAGGTTTAAAGATTATCTTAGGGCAATTAGTTCCAAGGGTTGATTCAGCAGAAAGTCTAGAGTCCTTAAGAATCTGAAATTCGGTTTTGCAGTTCTCCCCTTTTGATTAGGATTCTTCTTTGGAATCTTTCATCAAAAAGTTCAGTAATGGTAACCAGGCACCATACAGTCTTCTCATGGCAAAGGAGGCAGTTGTTTATGGAGGCAATTAGCTACACTGCAAGAATATTCTTGGACATAAATACTTCTGTACTGGTGGTTCTATCTGGAAGATAAGATTCCTAGGGATGGAATTACTTTCTCCACGAAAATGCGTATTTTTTATTTTAATGACTATCAGCAGATTGATCTTTAAAAAGGCCATAAGAAAAATGTAGAACAAAATTCAAATTCACAGAAAAAAAAAAAAAAAAAAAAAAACATTTACTGGTGTGACAGAGACTGGAGGAACCCCTGATACTATGGCCCTTAGATACCTGTTGTATAGTGAATTACTTAGTACAGCTGTTCTAGCCATGGACTTTTTGACTCCCTCCAAATGACTTGGTGGAATATGCAAGTGTAAAGTGTTTGTAGAGCACCACAGGGATTGGATAGCTTGTTGTTGCTATGTGCTGTGGAGTCAGACCTGACTCATGGCGCCTGCTCCTTGCGTTTCTGAGGTGGTATCACTATGGAAATAGATTGCCCAACCTTCCTTCTGAGAAGTGGCTTGTTAGTAGTGTAAATAAAGTCCATGGTACCTTAGGCACTATGCCTAAGACAGAGCTCCTTCCTAGTAGGGGCTGGACTGTGCAAATGAGGTATATGGAACCCTAATGTAAGGAATGGCCAGTTTTGTTATCTTACTAGGCTTAAAATGAGCCCTCATAGAGGCAGAAGAAAGGATTTCATACCATCAAGACAAAGAGCCTAGATCGGAGGGCATCTTTGGACACGAGACCAAGACCCCTGTGCTGAGACAATGGCAGAGAGATGGCGGCGGCGGCAGCAGCAGCAGAACTGAGAGACGGGCATGAGACAGAGTGGTGGGCTTGCTGGCCATGGGGTGAGAAGCTGAGTGCCTTTAGGCAGGAGGCTTTCTGGCAGATTGGAGTGCACCTATTGGCAGAGCTGAAAGAGCTTTGTAACTCTTGCCTGAACAGAGCAGAGACCAGGCTGACAGGCCATGAGCCAGAGAGAGTCATGCCTATGGCCATAGCAGGGGGGAGGCTGGACTGATCAAAGAATGGTATCATTCCTGAACCTGGATTGTAACCTGTTGTTTCTCTAATAAACTCCATAATGTTAACTATGGTCTGTGAGCTCTGGGTGGCCACTGCAACAAACTATTGAACCTAGTAGAGAAGTAGAAAGTGCCTGGGATGGTTGATGTCAGAACTGGTAAGAAGGTTAGAGGGTGACAGCATATCTGGACCCCACCTGATAATTATCAGCCCTGAGCTGCTGATGGTGATTCTGTCTCCCCCTTGCAAAGTTAGAGCAAGTCACATTTTTTGCAACACCCCTCTAACTAAGCCACTCCAGAAGTTCACCTCTCAGCCAAATATTAGACAGGTCTATGAACTAAACACCTGTGAAGAAATGTGCTCCTTAGAACAATCAAGTTTCTGAGACCAAATGGGCAACACCTGCCCAAAAGCACAGATGAGAAGGCAAGAAGAGGCAGGAAAACTGGGGAAATGGGAAACGGGGTGGAGAGGGAGAGAGTAATGACATACTGGGATTGCAATCAATGTCATGAAACAATTTGTTTATAAATTACTGAATGACAAATGAGCTTGCTCTGTAAACTTTCACGTAAAGCATAAGAAAAATGGTTAAAAAAAAAAAAAATCACGATTGCAGCAATTCGTATCTGCTTTGGTTACCTAGTGCCACTCTGATAGAAATATACCACAAATGGGATGGCTTGAACAAACAGGAGTTTGTTCTCTTACAGTTTGGAGGCTTTAAGTCCAAGCTCAAAGTGCCAGGCTCTAGGGGCTGGGTGAAAGCCCCTCGGCCTTAGGCTTCAGCTCTGCTTCCTACTCCTGACCCACTGGAGCTAGAAGCTTTTCTTCAGACAGCTGCTGGCTGCTGAAGCTGACAAGCCCAAGGTTGACAAGTAATAAGGCACAGTCCCGGTGTTATCAAACCACACTGCAGGACATTAATTCACGCCCATTCAAAGTCCCAGGGTTGGCAGAACATGGCAGGCTGCTGAAAAATGACACGGCTACACACAGGGTTCAAGCATGCCATAAGCTAGAGACCATTCCCTAAGGCTTTTCCTTATGTACAGGAAGCAGATCACATCCTATTCAGCTGTTCACAGTAGATCGCAGCATGGAGTTGATTACCAGTCTCAGCATGGGGAATATTACATCCAGCTGCCCAGCCACTCAACCAGGCCTAGCTAAGTTGAAACACAAATTTAACTGCCACAGTATTTTTGACATCTATTGGCTATTTAAGAAGCTCTGGTGGCTCAATACCTAAGGCACTTGACTGCTAACCAGAGGGCTGGTGGGTCAAACCCACCAGCCACTCCATGGAAGGAACAATCTACTTTGCAAAGATTTACTGCCTCAGAAACCCAGTGAGAGCCACTATGAGTTGGAATCAACTCAATGGTAGTGGGTTGGTGGGTACTGGCTATTTAGAAGGAGCCTTGGTGGGCAGTGGCTAAGCTCTCAGTTGCTAATCAGAAGGTCAGCTGTTCGAACCTATCAGCTATTCTGTGGGAGAAAGATGTGGCAGTCTGCTTCCATAAATATTACAACCTTGGAAATCCTATGAGGCAGTTCCACTGTGTTCTATAGGGTCACTATAATAGACTCAACAGTAACAAGTTTTTTGTTGTGGTTTTATCAGCTATTTATATTTCCTCTTCTATTAATCATCTATTCATATAAATCTCCATTGGTCTGTTGAGTTTTTATTGCCAACTTTCAAAAACACTTCATATCTTACAGAATGTTGTTGTTGTTGTTGTTTGCCGTTGATGTTGTTGTTGTTGTTGTTTGCCGTTGAGTCGGCCCCGACTCATAGCGACCCCTCCTTGGGTTTCCGAGCAGTATCACTACGGAAGTAGGATTGCCCAACCTTCCTTCCGAGGAGTGGCTGGTGGGTTTGAACCGCCAGCCTTCTGGTGAGCAGTCAAGTGCCTTAGCCACTATGCTACCAGAGTTCCCATCTTACAGAATAAGAACTCTCATTATCTATTAAAAACATTTCCTACTGTTGATTTTTCTGTTTAACTTGTTATAGCACCTTTGCCATAGATAAGTTTTAAAAATTTTACATGATCATATTGTCTCCCAGATCATCTTCTAATATTTTTGTTGTTTTGTTTTGATTTAAGAAATTTATTTTGGATTGTCTTCCACCCCCTTACTCCTTCTTTCCCACAGGAATGACTAATGTATTTGAGATGGTAGTAGTTACTGCCATCCATGGGCCACATTTTTATTCACTAAAAAGGTAACCTCTCTGGCTCTCTTGGACATGCAGAGTGCCATCTTCTTTTTTGGGTTCCTTCCCCCAAAGCCAAAGCTTTTGGGACAGGATATCTCTTCCCTGAAAGAAATTCACTATTCTTCAATGTCTCCCCCAACGACTAGCTGGGTAATTCAAGACGAGTTGGCAGACCAAATGCATCGCCACATTCCCCAGTCCAATTCTATCATTTGAAACCCAAATTAAGCCTGACTCTGCATTCTGGAAGTCAGTGTCAGGAGTGAGAAATAACAAGTGTTCTTCCACCAGATAATAAAAGGAATTGCCTCACCTGCAAACCATGTTGGGAACATAGGGAAAGAAGAAACAGTACATTTGCCCCCACACTAAATCACACACACAAACACATCATCAAGCAGACTTGTCATTCTCATTTCTCTTGACATCATTTTAGTGATAGGAACAGGATAAATCATATCAATACTTGGTAAAGGACTTCCACATCCAGAACAATGCAGTAGACATATTTTTCCCGATTCCTCCCAACAAGTGCAGCTACAACTCCTGTACACTAAACAAAGAACAAACATAAGAGTATCTGAATGGTGGAGGAGAGAATGCAAACCAGCTAGGAAGCTTGGGACATATGGGATGACATAGGCTTTCTCTTTGCCTCATATATCCTAGACTGAGTGCTGGACAAGCAACTGGAAACACCATCAGACACAGACAGAAAAGTCCCCCAAAAGTCTGCTCTTTCTAGTCAAAGGAGCAGAAAAGGGGCAGGGTAGCCTATCAAAATAGAAAACCTTCTCATAATAACCACTGTACTCCAGCTATGCACCACAGAAACAAAACTGTGGCCTCATCCTGAATACCACCAGCAATGGTGTTGAGCGGGGAGCCTAGGCTTCCACCCTTACCAGTTTGTAAGGAACCATCCCAATCCTCTGTCTTCCCACATAGTTTGGTATCAGAGAAGGCTATGTAGGGAGCCAAAACTTTCATCCCTGCCTATAAGAATGAGGCTCTCCCTCACTGCCAGGTCTGTGGAGACCAATATCACCCCCCAACACCTGATGGTAATGAAGTATGCCCTCCTCTTCCACCCAAATGGTATCCGGCCTAGTGGAGAATGAGGACTTTTTCATCACTGTCCAGTGATAATGAAGTCACCCTATCACTCCTTATTAGTGGAGGTCACATGGGGAGGAGTAATGAGGAACCCCTACCCCTCTTAGCCAGGATGATAACAGCCAAAGCCTACTGGGGGGCCTGAACTTCCACTCCCATCTGGCAGTAATGAAATAGTAGCATCCCATCTTCTCCTGGTGGGTAAGGATGGAGAAAAACTGCATCACCCATACACTGCTGGTGGGAATGTAAAATGGTATAGCCATTTGGGAAAACATTTGGGCAATGTCTTTAAAACATAAATACACACTTATCATAAAAACAAAAAATAATCTGTTGCCATTGAATCACTTCCAACATAGGGTGACTCCATGTGTTCCAGAGTAAAACTAAGTTCCTTAGGGTTTTCTTGGCCATACTGTTTATGAAAGCAGATTCCCCAGGCCTTTCTTACATGATGCCACTGGGTAGGTTCAAACAGCCAAACCTTTAGGTTAGCAGTCCAGTGCAAACCTTTGCACTGCACTTAACACATGATCTGCCAATCACACTCCTGGGCATCTATCCCAGAGAAGTAAAAATTTATGACCATACAAAAACCTGCACATGATTATTCATATTAGCTTTATTTATAATAGGCCCAAACTGGAAACAACCAAAATGTTCTATAGTAGGGGAACAAATAAACTGTGATTCAGACACATAAACTGCTGAATAACAACAACACACTGCCGTCAAGTCAGAACTGACTCACAGAGGTCCTTCCTTGGGTTTCCAAGGCAATATCACTATGGAAGTAGATTGCCCAACCTTCCTTCCGAGGAGTGGCTGGTGGGTTTGAACCACCAGCCTTCTGGTTAGCAGTAAAATGCACTACCCCACCAGAGCTCCCAAACTGCTGAATAGTACTCGGAAATAGAATGGGATGAACTATTGATAAACTCAGCAACTTGGATGGATCTCAAGGGTATTATGATGAGTAAAAAAATTAATAATCTCAAAAGATAATGTCTTCTATGATTCCACTTATTTATATTCTCAAAATGACAAAAATTTTGGATATGAACAAATTAGTAGTCGCCAGGGACTAGGGGAAGGGGAGAAATGGTTGTGACTATAAAGTAGGAGATGTTTATGGTGATGGCACAGTTCTGCATCTTGATTGACATGATGGTTCCATGGACCTATACATGTGATAAAATTACATCTTTAAGAATACATCTAAATTTAGCCCATCTAATTAAGTCCATCTACAAAAGATAATATTTAGTCACTTTTTTTAACTTTTTATTTTGAAATTAGTATCTATTTATAGGAGGCTGCAAAGATAGGTCTAGAGGTCCCAATCAAAGGTCTTAATTTGTTGCATAATCAATAGGTTAAGGCCCTGAGGTCAATAATATTTCCTAGGTTCTGCATTTCTAACTGGTCCCTGTCCCAATTATATTAATAATAAAATAGTAAACACTTCTTTAGCACATAATATGCTGAGTGCTTTACAAATATAGTCTTATTGATCCTCACCAAATGCAAATCTTCATGTACTATTACTAACCTCATTACACAGATGTGTCTCTGAAGCACAGAGAGGTTACTCAGCTAAAAGTACTGGAACTCACCTATGAAGTCAAGCAGACTGCATTCAAAGTCTATGCAGATCTTAAGTAATACAGGGACTCTAATGAATACTGAAGCAGGTGTGTTCCTTGTAAGGACTAGAATATGAAGCATTTATCTGACTTAGGTCTTTTAGCTGTTCCTCACCTAACAAAAGAAAATCTGCTTTTGTTTTCACAGTACGAGTACTGATGAGCTCAAGGAGAGGCTGGAACAGCTGAGATGTCATTTTACGTGGGCATTGCTAATTGAAGACAGTGAAATACCTGATTTAGAAAGCCGTATCTTGGAGGAAATTGAGTTCCTAGACATCAAACACAAGGTGGGAATACACAACCTGCTAGCCTACATGAAACACCTGAAAGGGCAGAATGAGGAAACCCTGGAGAGCTTGAAAAAAACTGAAGAATTGATCCAGCAAGAACATGCTGACCAATCTGATTTGAGAAGTCTGGTTACCTGGGGCAACTATGCCTGGGTATATTACCACATGGGAAGATTGACAGAAGCCCAGACTTACCTGGACAAGGTGGAGAACACTTGCAAGAAGCTTGGAAGTCCTTTCTGCTACAGGATGGAGTGCCCTGAGATGGACTGTGAAAAAGGATGGGCCTTGCTGAAGTGTGGAGGGCAAAATTATGAGCAGGCCAAGGCCTGTTTTGAAAAGGCTCTGGAAGTGGACCCTGAAAACCCTGAATTCAACACTGGATATGCAATTACCATTTATCGCCTAGATGGCTTTACCATGGAAACAGACAGAAATGGGATTTCTCTGGAACCCCTAAGGAAGGCTGTGAGGCTAAATCCAGAAGACGTATACCTTACAGTTCTCCTTGCCCTGAAGCTTCAGGATGTAGGACAAGAAACTGAAGGAGAAAAGTACATTGAAGAAGCACTGACCAGCATGTCCTCCCAGATCTATGTCTTTCGATATGCGGCCAAGTTTTACCGAAGACAAGGCTCTTTGGATAAAGCTCTCTCCCTCTTAAAGAAGGTCTTGAAAGCAACACCTACCTCTGCCTTCCTGCATCACCAGATAGGGCTTTGCTACAGGACACAAGTGATCCAAATGAAGACAGCTACAAATAGGCAGCCAAGAAGGCAGGATAGAGAAACCCATGACAGAATAAAATCAGCCATCTATCATTTGGAATATGCTGTGAAACAAAAGCCCACATTTGATGTTGCTTATGCACACCTGGCAAGTATATATATAGAAATAGGTGACTACAGAAAAGCTGAAGACACTTTTGAAAAAGCGCTAAGCCTCAAATCATTAGAAGAATCAAAAATGCAAAAGCTACATTTTCACTATGGCCGATTTCAGGAATTTCAAAAGAAATCTGAAGTCAATGCAATTATCCATTATTTAAAAGCAATAAAAATAGAAAAGGCATCAGCTGTAAGGGATAAAGCTATCAATTCTTTGGGGAAATTGGCTTTAAGAAGATTTCAAAGAAATGCATCAGATGTGGAAAGTTTGAGCCTCCTAGGGTTCATCTACAAATTGAAAGGAGAAATGAATGAAGCCCTGGAACACTATGAGAGGGCCCTAAAGCTGGCTACTGGCTTAAAACTCTGAGAGACATGGTCTAAGTGCAAAAATAGCAGCCATTTTCACATTCCATTTAATTGTAGGCTAATATGCAGCAATCATCTTTCCTGCTTGCTGTATTCAGAAACATATTATGTAATTCACTGCAATGACATTTTTTGAGCAATATGACTTGTATTCAGAAAAACAGTGAAACTGTATACATATAATATGTATATACAGTATATATGTATGAAACCACTTCTGCATGAATGCTACATAGAAAAAACCAGTTTGTTGAAAACATGCATATCAGATAAAGGACTGAACATATATATACCAAAATATTTAATCAGTTCATTTTCTCAACAAATGGTTGTCAGTGCTAGATAACAAAATTTATGTAATGAACAAGGCCAATTTTTCCCCCTAATCCTCATGCAGCTTACAGTCTAATGAAAGAGACAGACATAAAGACACACACAAAAGTACACAATCAAAAGTAAGACTTGGCCATGAAGATGTTTGAAATTGAATTCACTACCAAATTGTCCCAAGTAGTTTGTCTTGTTTTATGCCATTTTATTGGAGCACTATTAAGTCATTTGTGGATATTGATCTAGTTAGACCAAGAAATATAAGGAAATGGGAAGCCCCAGGTAGACGTGGGGAGAATGCTGACACATGGAGGAGATTGCAACCGATGTCACAAAACAATATGTATACATCGTTGAATGTGAACTGATTTGCTTTGTAAACTATCACCTAAACCACAACGCTCAAAAGTAAATATGGAAAGCATGATAAATGATCTGACTGTTCATAGCAATCACCTATGATTATGAATAATCACATTTTATTAAAAAGCAATGCACAATAAATATTTTTAAAAGGAAAAAATAAGAAAGCAATGATACTGTTTTTGATTCTTCTATGTTCTTGAAGAGGGTGTATTAGTTTCCTATTGTAGTTATAAGAAACCATCACAAATTTCCTGACTCAAAACATCACATTGGTTACCTTATAGTTATGGAGCTCAAACGTCTAAAATGGGTTTCCTCGGGCTAAAATCAAGGTGTCAGCAGGGCTGCGCTCCCTTAGGAGGCTCTAGGGGAGAATCCATTTCCTTCCCTCACACAGCTTCTAGAAGCTGTCAGCATTCCTTGGCTCAGAGCCCCTTCCTCCATCTTCAAAGCCCCAGAGATGCATCTTTAAGTCTCTCTGCTTCCTTTGTCACGTTGTCTCTCCTCTGACTCTCTTACCTCTCTCTTTTAAGGACCTTTATAATTATACTGGGCCTACCTCGATAATCCAAAATAATCTCCCCAGCTCAAAATCCTTAATTTAATCACACCTGCAAATGTCCTTTTGCTGTATGTAAGGTAATATATTCATAGGTACCAGGAATTAGAATAGGTCATCTTTGGGACAGCCATCATTTTGACTCCCACAGATTGTCATAAGAAAAACCCCAAATTTGGGGTCCTAAATCCATTTTTGCAACAATAATTTATTATTTTTATTCCCTCCAGTAAAGCAAGCATTGATTTCATCCATTGTCTTTGAGAAGATAGGACAGACATCACAACACATCTCAAATTAGATGCTAAATTTTCATTGCAAATACTTGATCTCCATTTAACCCACTGCCAAGTTGATTCTGACGCATAGCAACCCTATAAGACAGAGTAAAACTGCCCCATATGGTTTCCAAGATTGTAAATCTTTACAGAAGCAGTTGCCTTATTTTTTATTGTGGAGCAGCTGGTGAGTTTGAACTGCCAAACTTTTGGTTAGCAACCGAATCCCTTAACCACTCCACTATCAGACTTCATAAAATTTACAACTAAAAAGTAGATTTATAAACCTAAGTTTTTCTTAACATTCTGAAAAGCTTTCCAATAACTGGATTGAATATCAGTTTTTTAAAATTATACATTAAAAATTCATCTTCTTAATCAAATGTGACTAGTGGCTTCTGTGTTAGACAGTACAGCTATAAACCAAGCTTAATATTAAAAGTTATTGCTTTAAGTGATGTATTCACCTCAGTTACAACATTTGATGGGGGGGCAGTAACATGAACTCAGTGATCAAGGTGTTCTTCTTGTTGTTGTTGTTGTTTGCCGTTGAGTTGGCCCCGACTCATAGTGACCCCTCCTTGGGTTTCCAAGGCAGTATCACTACGGAAGTAGGATTGCCCAACCTTCCTTCCGAGGAGTGG
>NW_006921705.1:8972153-8974000 GCF_000298275.1 Orycteropus afer afer
CACCTCTCTCCTGGGTCCGATAATTCACTGCAGTGGCCACACAGAACTCACAGATTATGGGGTTTATTAGGGAAGCACCAGGCTACAACTCAAGTTCAGGAAAAACGCCCAGTCTCTCTCCCAGCCCACCGTCCCTCAGCCAAAAGTCTCTCACAGTCTCTTTCCCAGCAGTGCTGGTCCTTTGGTGTCTCGCTCAGCGATGTGTCTCTTGTGTCTCTTTCCCAGCAGCACGTGTCTCTTTCAGGGGTGCGTGTCTCTTTCGGCAGCACGTCTTCCTCAACCAGCAGTCAGAGAGAGAGTTCTGCCTCCAGGAGGTCTCCTCTTGAGCCCGGCAGGGTGGTCAAACTAGCCAATCACAGCATCAGAACTCTAAGCACGTGAGAGAGAGTGGGAACCTCCCAAAACATTGTATTGTGCCATGCCCAACAGAAATAAACCAGGTGGATAGCTCCTCAGTTGCTCATAGAAAATCCCACCTTGGAGTTTACAAAGACTTATGGGTAGAAAAGCCACACTAAGTAATTTACTACACTGCACGGGACTTCATCTATACTTGAATTAGTGGCCTGCCATGTTGTTTGGTAATATTGGGACTGTGCCTTTTTACTTGTCAACCTTGGGTTTGTCAGCCTCAGTAGCCAGCAGCTGTGTAAACGAAGAAAAGCCTCCAGCTTCAGTGGGCCAGGAACAAGAGGCAGAGCTGAAACCCAAGATTGAGGGGCTTTTACCCAGTCCCTCAAGCTTGGCACTTTGAACTCGGACTTAAAGCCTCCCAAACTGTAAGAGAATAAACTCCTGTTTCTTCAAGTCATTCCATTTGTGGTATATTCCTATCAGAGCAGGACTAGAGAACTAAAATAATAGATTTGTTTGTTCTTCCAGCAGTCTATGGTATTTTCAATATTCTTCTCCAACACCACAATTTAAATGCATCAAGTTTTCTCCAGTCTTCCTAATTCATTGTCCAGCTTTCACATGCATGAGGCGACTGAAAATACCATGACTTGGGTGAGGCATACCTTAGTTTTCAAAGTAATATCTTTGTTCTTTGACACTTTAAACAGGTCTTTTGTAGCAGATTTGCCCGATGCGATATGCCAACTGATTTCTTGACTGTTGCTTCCATGGGCGTTGATTATCGATCCAAGTAAAACGAAATGCCTGACAACATCAATCTTTTCTCCATTTATCATGATGTTGCTTACTGGCCCAGTTCTGAGGATTCTTGTTTTCATTATGTTGAAGTGTAATCCATACTGAAGGCTGTAGTCTTTGATCTTCATCAGTAAGTGCTTCAAGTTTTCTTTACTTTCAGCAAGCAAGGTTGTGTCATCTGCATATCGCAGGTTGTTAATGAGGCCTCCTCCAATCTTGATGTGGTACATACTACAATGGACTATCATGTAGTTGTAAAGAGAAATGAAGTTTTGATGTATGCTACCACATGAATGAACCTTGAAACCATTATACTGAGTGAAATAAGTTTCAAAAGGACAAATAGTATATGATCTCACTTACATGAAATAAGCAAATACATAGAAACCAAAGACGGTTTACCAAGAGTGGGAGAAAGAGGAAAAGGGAGAGTTTTTGTTTGGGAGGCATGAAATTTATGCTAATGGTGGACTATTTTGGAAAAGGATAGCAGCGATGACGGTACAACATAAAAAAAAAAAAATGAAATCAATGACATCAAATTATAAATGTGGAAGTTGATACACCGGCAAATGTTTCAAAAAACCAAACCAAACTCATTGCTGTCGAGTCGGATCCAACTCATAGCAACCCCTCCTTGGGTTTCTGAGGCAGTATCACTACGGAAGTAGATTGCCCCATCTTCCTTGTTT
>NW_006921705.1:8974513-8981894 GCF_000298275.1 Orycteropus afer afer
GGATTTGAACCGCCAGCCTTCTGGTTAGCAGTCAAGTGCCTTATCACTACGCCACCAGAGCTCCCAATTATTGTATAAGAAGTAAAAAAGTCAAAATGCAGGGTTATTTTTTATAGAAAGAGTAAAATAACATTTACTCTAGCACATTAACTATTTGTAAGTTAAAGACTCAGGGCAAAATATTTTATAATTAAAAAAATATATTTTTTTTCCTTGTGCTTTGGGTGCAAATTTACAAAGCAGATTTGTTTTGCATTCAACAGTTCATAAACATTTGATTTCATACCCCGATTACCATCCCCAACCATAAAAAACTCTCCTCTCTTCTCCTCCCTGTGACTACCCCCTCCCTGTACCCTTCTTATCTATGCATGCCTGTCTACCTTTCCCTCTATGTCAATGCTGCCCCTCTGATGTCTCATGGCTGATTGAGCCATCATGCCTCTCCCTAGAATAGGTGGGTACATTGCCCTGGGGCAGGTGTTCTGCATGTAGGTCTTTCTACTGTTGGGCTGAGAGCCAATCCATGGAAGTGATTCCATTTCTAGGCCCAAAGGATAACTGGGTTCATAGTTTTTGAATTTTGTTCCACATTTTTCCTCTCACCCTATCCAGGATATCCAGGTTTGAACAATTTCCTCGGTTGGTTAGGCACCATCTAGTTTTTCTGATCTTGGGGTTGTGAAGGTTGAGGTCCTCATAGTCCATCTTATCTTTGGACTAAGTGCTTCCAGATGACTTTGATTTTCTTCACCCTTCTTTGCTCTAGACAAGAGGACACCAATAGTTGCATCTTAGATGGCTGCTTGAAAGCTTTTAAGACCCCAATCTCTACTCACCAAAATAGGTTGTAGAACAAGATGTTTATGTACTAATTTTTTTTTTTTTTAAACTCTCACCACTCACCTGTCAGTACTGTGACATGTTGCTGTGAGGCTGGAAGCTTTGCCACTGGTATTTCAAATACCATCAGGGTCACCCATGGTGAGCAGGGTTCAGCAGAACTTCCTTACTGACACACTTGGAAGAAAAAAGGGAACATACACTTCAGAAAAAAATGGGCACGGAAAATCTTATGAACAGTGGTGAAATATTTTCTGACACAGTGCTAGAAGATGAGCCCCTCAGGTTGGAAGGTACTCAAAATATGATTGGGGAAGAGCTGCCTTCTCAAAGTAGAATCACCCTTTATGATGTGGATGGAGTGAAGCTTTCAGGATCTTCATTTACTGATAAGCCATGACTCAATTTAGGAAGAAACAGCTTCAAACATCCATTAATAATTGGAATGTGGAATGTATGAAGTATGAATCCAGGACAATTAGGAGTTGTCAAAAATGAAATGGAACACATAAAGTTCAGTATCCTAGGCACTACTGAGCTGAAATGGACTGGTACTGGCCATTTTGAATCAGATAATAATAGTAGCATAGTGCCTAAGGCACTTGACTGCTAACCAGAAGGCTGGAGGTTCAAACCCACCAGCCACTCCTCGGAAAGAAGGTTGGGTAATCTATTTCCATAGTGATACCACCTCAGAAACCCAAGGAGGTGTTGCTATGAGTTGGGTCCGACTCGATGGCACATAACCACAACAACAACATGCCGGAAATGTCAAATTGAAGAGGAATGGCATTGTATTCATTGTCAAAAAGAACAATTCAGGCCCCATCCTGAAGTACAATGTTGTCAGTGATAGGATAATATCATATGACTACAAGGAAGACCTGTTAATACTATCATTATTCAAATTTACACACCAACCCCTAAAGCCAAAGATGAACAAACTGAAGATTATTACCAACTTCTGCAGTCTGAAATTGACCAAATATGCAATTTTTTTGTCTTGATAATTGCTGGTGATTGGAACGCAAAAGTTGGAAACCAGGAAGAAGCATTGAGGTTTGGAAAATATGGCCTTGGTGATAGAAATGATGCCAGATATCACATGATAGAGTTCTGCAAGGCCAACATCTTATCCATTACAAATACCCTTTTTCAACAACATAAACAGTGACTATACATGTGGACATTGCCAGATAATATATAGAAGAACCAAATCGACTATATCTGTGGAAAGAAGCAATAGAGAAGCTCAATATCACCAGTCAAAACAAGGCCAGGAGCAGACTGTGGAACAGACAATTGCTCATATGCAACTTCAAGTTGAAGCTGAAGAAAATTAATACAAGTCTATGAAGCCAAAATACAACCTTGATTATATCCCACCTGAATTTAGAGACCATCTGAAGAACAGATTTGACACACTGAACACCAATGACTGAAGACCAGACAAGTTGTGGGATGATGTCAAGAACATCATACATGAAGAAAGCAAAAGGTTATTAAAAAGCCAAGAAAGGAAGAAAAGACCAAATGGATGTCAGAAGAGACTCTAAACTTGCTCTTGAACACAGAGTAGCTAAAGCAAATGGAAGAAATAATTAAATAACAGAGCTGAACAAAAGATTTCAAAGACTGGTTCAAGAAGACAAAGCATTATACAAAATGTACAAAGACTTGAAATTACAAAACCAAAAGGGAAGACCATACATGGCATTTCACTGATCAGAAAGAAGTGGTTGATATTCAACCATTTCAGGAGGTAACATATAATCAAGAACCAACGGTATTAAAGGAAGAAGTCCAAGTTGCACTCAAGCCTCCAGGAATTGATGGAATACCCATTGAGATGTTTCAACAAATGGATGCAGTGGTGGAGGTGCTCATTATGCCAAGATATTTGTAGGACAGCCACTGGCCAACCAACTGGAAAAGAACCATATTTGTGCCCATTCCAAAGAAAGGTGATCCAACAGAATGTGGAAATAATTGAACAATATCATTAATATCACATGCAAGTAAAATTTCACTGAAAATAATTAAAAAATGATTACAGAAATACACTTATAGGCAACTTTCAGAAATTTAAGCTGGACCCACCAGCCACTCCTCGGAAGGAAGGCTGGGCAATCCTACTTCCGTAGTGATACTGCCTCGGAAACCCAAGGAGGGGTCGCTATGAGTCGGGGCCAACTCGACGGCAAACAACAACAACAACAACAGAAGAGGACATGGAATAAGGAATATCATTGCTGATGTCTGGTGGATCTTGGGTGAAATCAAAGAATACCAGAAAGATGTTTACCTATATTTTATTGACATGTAAAGGCATTCAACTGGGTGGATCATGACAAATTACAGATAACATTGCAAAGAATGGGAATTCCAGAACACTTAATTGTGCTCATGAGGAACTTTACATAGACCCAGAGATAATTGTTCAAACAGAACAAGGGGATACTGCATGGTTTATATATATCAGTAAAGGTGTATGTCAGGGTTGTATCTTTTCACCATACTTATTTGACCTGTATACTGAGCAAATAATCTGAGAAGCTGGACTATATGAAAAAGAATGCAGCATCAGAATTGGAGGAAGACTCACTAACAACCTGTTGTTGTTGTTGTTATGTGCCATCGAGTCGGACCCAACTCATAGCGACCCCTCCTTGGGTTTCCGAGGCGGTATCACTACGGAAGTAGATTGCCCAACCTTTCTTCCGAGGAGTGGCTGGTAGGTTTGAACCGCCAGCCTTCTGGTTAGCAGTCAGGTGCCTTAGGCACTGCGCCACCAGAGCTCCTGGTAACAACCTACGATGTGTAAATGACACAACCTTCCTTGCTGAAAGTGAGAAAGACTTGAAGCACTTACTGATTAAGATTCAGTATGGATTATACCTCAACAGAAAGAAAACAAAATTCCTCACAACTGGACCAGTAAGATTGGGCAATCTACTTCCATAGTGATACTGCCTTGAAAACCCAAGGAGGGGTCACTATGAGTCAGATTCAACTTGACAGCAGTGAGCTTGGTTTTTGTTTTTGGACCAATAAGCAACATCAACATCACAACAAATGGAGAAAAGGCTGGAGTTGTTAAAGATTTCATTTTACTTGAATCCACAATCAACACTCACGGAAGCAGCAGTCAGAAAATGAGACATTGTATTGCACTGGGAAAATCTGCTGCTAAAGACCGCTTTGAAGTGTTGAAGAGCAAAGATGTCACTTTGAATACAAAGGTGTGCCTAACCCAAGCCATGGTATTTTCAGTCGCCTCATATGCATGTGAAAGCTGGATAATGAATAAGGAAGACCAAAGAAGAATTATGCTTTTGACTTGTGGTGTTAGGGAAGAATACTGAAAATATCAGACTGTCAGAAGAACAAACAAATCTGTCCCGGAAGAAGTACAGTTGGAATGCTCCTTGGAAGCAAGAATGGTTAGACTTCACATCAACATACTTTGGTCATGTAGTCAGAAGGGACCAGTCCCTGAAGAAGGATTATTATGCTTGGTAAAGTAGAGGGCCAGTGAAAAATGTGAAGACTCTCAATGAGATGGACTGACACAGTGGCTGCAAGGATGGGGTCAAGCATAGCAAGAATCGTGGATGATGCAGGACCAGGGACATACAGTCACAATGAGTTGGAGCCAACTAGGCGGCACCTAACGACAAGAGTTTTATAGTGAAATTTCACAAGAACATTTCAAAATTCTGTTGTTTTCTGTCTTTAAATTCTGGGTTAAAATAAAAAAAACAAACGCACTGCCGTCATGGATCCAACTCATAGTGACCCCTCCTTGGGTTTCCGAGGCCATATCACTATGGAAGCAGATTGCCCAATCTTCCTTCCAAGGAGTGGCCAACAGCATTCTGGTTAGCAGTCAAATGCCCTAGGCACTATGCCACCAGAGCTCCCAAATTCTGGCTTAACATATCTTAAATAAAATGACTCTAATCAGAAATTTTCGCATTGGTTCCAGGGTATCAGGATTTACAACCCCAGGGAATGACTGTTAAATAAAATGTAAGAAGTAGCGAAGTTTTTGTTTTCTTCAGTTGGTACCAATATTCTTTGTAGGGTGAAACAGTCTTTGATAAGGAAATTTTAAAAAATTGTATTTATTTTGTTATTATTGTTGAGAATGTATGCAGCAAAATCTATAGCAATTCAACAGGGTTTATATGTACCACGTACTGACACTGATTATTCTTTGAGTTGTGCAACCACTCTCATCCTCCTTTTCTGAGTTGTTCCTCGCCATTAACATAGATTCACTCCCTTAAAGTTTCTATCTAATCTTTCAAGTTGCTGTTATCAATTTTATCCCATACAGATAGTTCTTAAAAGAGCATGATGCTCAAGACAGGCAGTTCTTACTATTTAAGCTTAACTATTATTTGGTTTTAAGAAAACATCAGGGGATATTTTGGTTTAAGATTTAAAGATTATCTCAGGGCAATAGTTTCAGGGATTCCTCTAACCTTCATGGATACAGGAAGTCTGAAATCCATTTGAATTTGGTATTCTGTTCTGTATTTTACTCCTTTTGATCAGGATTCTTCTATAAACTTTTGGCCATAATGGTCAGTAATGGTAACAGGGCACCATCTAATTCTTCCGGTCTCATGGAAGAGGAGGTAGTTGTTCATAGAGGCAATTAGCCACACATTCAATATCCTCTTCCTATTTCTCAATTTCCTTCTGATTAGGAAAATATTTTGATAAACCACGGAGATAGGGCAGGACATGAATGTTTACAAACATCAAAATATCAGAGGGAAAAAGAAGTGTTTTACATTAAAAAAAAAAAAAAAGAATTTGGTTTGTTTTCTTCCTTCAACAGCATAGGGAAAAGGAGTGGAACTCAAAAGATCTGTCCTTGGATTCTAAAGGGGATCCTAAACAGGATCAAGAGAAAATCTTGGAGGTAGGTATGGTGGAAAAAGCCTCAGAAGGGTCTTTCCAATAGAGCAGGATGTCTAATATCAAATTCTTTGTTGGTTTCTCTGTAGTCTGGTTCAACCTTTCCTTTATTTCACTCACCCACATCCCCAGATTCAGTAAAATACATGAAGTTTCACAATACTTGGTTGAGCAAGTATTTTGTGGCACTTGAAGCAAGGGTAGTGCATTGGTTTCTTATAGCTACTGTAACAAATTCACACAAACTTAGAAGCTTAAAATACAGGTCTTTTCTCTCAGAGTTCTGGAAGCTACAAGTTCAAAATCGAGTGGTTGGCATGGCCCTGCTCACTCTGAAGGTATTACAGAAGAATCCTTCCTTGCCTCTCCCTAGCTTCTGTATATTTCCAGCAATCCTTGGTGTTCCCTGGCTTATACCTACATCATTCTAATCTTAGTCTCTGTCTTCTCATGGCCTTCTTCTCTGTGTATCTGTCTCCAAACCTTCCTCTCCTTTCTGTTATAAAGACACCAGTTACTGAGTTTTGGGCCCACTCTAAATTCAAGATATTTTATCTCGAGATCCTTAACTAAATATGTCTGCAAATCTGTTACCTGTTTCCAAATAAGGTCACAATGTGAGATTTCAGTTGGACATAAATTTTTGAGGGGAGGGGTACTATTCAACCCACTAGAGGCACCTCTGAATTAATACAACAGAAGCCCTGGAGAACAAGGAGACCACAAGAATACAAGTCCCCAAGGTATTCACAAAAATATAGAGGAGGGCTTTGAATTTCTACCAGAACTCTACAGGAATTGAAAGAGTGAGCAAAATTTATCAATGTCATTGAAGGGCAGACATTAGTTACACAGAAGCAACCTTCTCAACTTCTTTATCACTGAAACAAGAGATTTCTTAGATTTAACAACTCAAAGTACAGATGTCGGAGGTCAGGAGGAAACACAATGTGAAAAGTGCCAAAACAAATCTACCACTACCAATTCTCTCAGGGTCAGAAATATTAAAGTAAGTAATTGTTGGATAATTGGCCAAATCTCTGGCCATTTAGCAACTCTTCCCAGGCATTATTAACCATTATCTGCACCTAGAAAAATGGAGCTCATCAATGTAAAATATATCTCTGGATTATGTAAAGTATTTGTGTGTATGTCCTAACCTTCCTAACTCTGGAAGAGAGCTCTGTATTCCAGGACTCAGTAAAACTCAAGTGTGGGTAAAGTGGGATGTTCGCAGAGAGAAATGTTGTTACGTGCTGTCCAGTCATTTCCGACTCATAGCAACCTTATGTACAACAGAACAAAACACTGTGCCTGCCTCACGAGCCCTACTATACCTGAGCCCAGCACTGCAGCCACTGTGTCAATCCATCTTGTTGAGGTCCTTCCCCTTTTTCGTTGACCTTCCACTTTACCAAGCATGATGTCCTTCTCCAGAGAATGGTCTGACAAGATGACCAAAGCAGGCGAGACAAAGTCTCGCCGTTCTCGCTTCCAGGAAGCATTCCAACTGCACTTCTTCCAGGACAGACCTGTTAGTTCTTTTAGCAGTCCATGGTACTTTCAGCATTCTTCACCAACACCACAACTCAAAAGCATCAACTCT
>NW_006921705.1:8982284-9005408 GCF_000298275.1 Orycteropus afer afer
ATATAGTCCAGGTTCTAGGATTATTTGCTCAGAATATAGATTGAATAGGTATGGTGAAAGGATACAACCCTGACACACTTCCTTCCTGATTCTAAACCATGCAGTATCCCCTTGTTCTGTTCAAATGACTGCCTCCTGGTCTATGTACAGGTTCCGCATGAGTACAATTAAATGATCTAGAATTCCCATTTTTCTCAATGTTATCCACAATTTTTTATTATCCACACAATCAAATGCATTTGCATAGTCAATAAAACACAAGTAAACATCTTTCTGGTATTCTTTGCTTTCAGCCAAGACCCAGCTGACAACAGCTATGATATCCCTCGCTCTACATCTTCTTCTGAATCCAGCTTGCACTTCAAGAAGTTTTCGGTCAATATACTGCTGCAGCTGTTTTTGAATTATCTTCAGTAAGATTTTATTTGTGTGTGATATTAATGCTATTGTTTGATAATTTCCACATTCTGTGGGATCACCTTTCTTTGGAATGGGTACAAGATGAATCTCTTCCAGTCCATTGGCCATGTTGCTGTCTTCCAAATCTCTTAGCATAGCCAAGTGAGTGCCACCAGCACAGTTGGGTGAGTGCCACCAGCACAACATCTGTTTGTTAAAACATCTCAATGAGTATTCTGTCAATTACCAGAGCCTTGTTTTTTGACAATTCCTCTGGTGAGACTTCAGCTCTTTCCTACAGTACCATTGATTCTTGATCATATGCCACCTCCTGAAATGGATGAACATTGACCAGTTCTTTTGGTACAGTGACTCTGTGTATTTCTCCTATCTTCTTTTGATGTTTCCTGCATCATTCAATATTTTGCCCATAGAATCTTTCAATATTGCAACTAGAGGCTTAAGTTTTTTCCTCAGTTCTTTCAGCTTGAGAAATGCTGAGCGTGTTCTTCCCTTCTGGTTTTCTAACTCCAGGTCTTTGCACATTTCATTACAGTAATTGGCTTTGTCCTTCTCAAGCTGCTCTTTGAAATCTTCTGTTCAGCTCCTTTATCTTGTCCGCTCTTCCATTTGCTTTAGCTACTCTCCATTCAAGGGCAAGTTTCAGAGTCTCTTTTGACATCCATTTTGGTCTTTTCTTCCTTTCTTGTCTTTTTAATGACCTCTTGCTTTCTTCATAGATGATGTTCTTGATGTTATCCCACAATTCTTCTGGTTTTTGGTCATTGGTGTTCAATGCATCAAATCTATTCTTTAGCTGGTCTCTAAGTGCAGGAGGAATATAATCAAGGTCATATTTTGGCTCTCATGGACTTCTTTTAATTGTCTTCAGGTTTAACTTGAACTTGCATATGAGCAGTTGATGGTCTGTTCCACAATCAGTTCTGGGTCTTGTTTCTGCTGAAGATATTGAGCTTCTCCATCACCTCTTGCCACAGATATAGTCAATCTGATTCTGTGTACTCCATCTGGTGAAGTCCAAGTGTATAGCTGCCATTTATGTTGTTGAAAAAAGGTATTTGCAATGAATAAGTTTTTGTCTTACAAAATTCTATCATGTGATCTTCAGTGTCATTTCTATCATCAAGGGAATATTTTCCAACTACCGGTGATCCTTCTTTGCTTCCAACTTTTGTATTCCAATCACCAGTGATAATCAACACATCTTGATTGCATGTTCAGTCAATTTCAGACTGCAGAAGCTGGTAAAAATCTTCAATTTCCTCATTTTGGCTTTGGTAGTTGGTGCATAAATTTGAATAATAGCAGTATTAACTGGTGTTCCTTGTAGGGGTATGGATATTATCCTATCACTGACAGCATTGTACTTAAGGATGGATCTTGAAACATTCTTTGTGATGATGAATGCCATGCCATTCCTCTTCAATTTGTCATTACCGGCATAGTAAATCATATAGTTGTCTGATTCAAAATGGCCAAAAACAGTCCATTTCAGTTCATTAATGCCTAGGATATTGATCTTCATGTGTTTCATTTCATTTTTGACAACTTCCAATTTTCCGAGATTCATACTTCATAAATTCCATGTTCCAATTATTAATGGATGTTTGCAGTTGTTTCTTCTCGAGACATGCCACATCAGCAAATGAAGATTCTGAAAGTTTTACTCTTTCCAGATCAGTAAAGTCAGCTCTACTCTGAGGAGGCAGCTCTTCTGCATTTGTATAATGATGCCTTCTGACCTGAGAGGCTCTTCTTCCGGCACTATACCAGACAATGTCTCAGGGCTATTCATAAAGTTTTCCAATAATATATCAGACAGTGTCAGTGTCTTTCACTGCTATTCATAAGGTTTTCACTGGCCAATTCTTTGAGAAGTGGATGGTAGAGAAAAATAATAAAGAGCAAACCAAAGAATATGGATGCTCTTTTATACTGAAAACATCCTTACCAAACCCATACATGATTGTCTCCAGGCATTACCAAGTTGTTGTTGTTGTTGTTGCTATGTGCCAGCGAGTCGGACCTGACTCATAGCGACCCCTCCTTGGGTTTCTGAGGCAGTATCACTATGGAAATAGATTGCCCAACCTTCCTTCCAAGGAGTGGCTGGTGGGTTTGAACTGCCAGCCTTCTGGTTAGCAGTCAAGTGCCCTAGGCACTATGCTACCAGAGCTCCCACCATTACCAGGAGGTCTCTTTAAATTGATAGTTGAATTTCAGAAGCTTATGGCTTCCATGTAAATAACTGACAGAACCTCAGTAGATGCCCTTATTTAGAGTTCTTCACATTCAAGAATTTCTATAAGTGCCCAAGAAGTGACTCTAATTCAGGTCAAGCCACAGCTTCCCATGTTCACTACTCTTACAGGTGTCCAGCCCAGGTTGTTGCTAATTATGCCTACACATCACTACAGGCCTCAGCTCCTTGCAGATCATCTTGGCCACTAAAGTCTCCATTCTCATGATGCTACTAGATCTGGAAATACATTTGGATTCAGGGCCTATACCCTAAAACCTGTTCAGTTAGGATTGCCCACCCTCAGCCTGTGGCCACAGCTTTGTGTCTTGTACCTGGCCAGACCAAATGTGGTACAGCCATGTGCACGCTGAAGTCCCATACTGAAGGAAGTAGATCGTTTCTGACATTCCCATCCATATCTTTAACATTCCTTTAACCAAGGGACAATGAGTCCTGAGCCCCAGTACCATCCCTAACTTTTCTTCTCTTGGTCTGTATTCATCTTTTCTTCCTTTACCTGAAGTCACCTTCCTCTCTCCTGCAGGTTGTACTGTGAGGATTAATTCCCCACCAAATTAGGAATATAAATGGCGATATTATTTACATAAGTGGTTCTCAATGTAGAGAGTGGATCATTTTGTTCCCCAGAAGACATTTGTTTGAAGGAAAATGTCTGGTGCTATTTTTGATTGTCATGCCTGTGGCACAGTGCCTAAGGCACTTGACTGCTAACCAGAAGGCTGGCTGTTCAAACCTACCAGCCACTCCTCGGAAGGAAGATGGGGCAATCTACTTTCGTAGTGATACTGCCTCAGAAACCTAAGGAGGGGTCACTATGAGTTGGATCCGACACCATGGCAGTGAGGTTTTGTGTGTGTGTGTGGGGGGGGGGGTGCTAGCTATCTAGTGGATGGAAACACCCTAAAATGTACTGGGCAGCTTCCCACAACAAAGAATTGCTCAGCCCAAATGTCAACAGTGCCAAGGTTGAGACATGCTGACTTCCATTTCTTGGAAGAGTTATTGAAAGTGACCATTTATTCAGAAGTACTACCACTAGGATTACCTAACCATGAAGTTTCAGTTTCCCAAGATTTTAGTTCAGTTGTCAAGTTTCACTGTTTCCCTTTTCTCCAGCTGCTGTGTTTTCCAGGTTGATAAGATAAATTCAAAAGACAATAAACTACTGATTCTCCCAAGAATCCATCCAGCCCAACAATCTCCTGGGGGGGGGTGGGAAGGATATTCAAATTCTATGTAGTTAATTTCAGCATGGTAAGCACCCACTAAGTAGTCAGGTATTTTGTTTCTTAACAAAATGCATATTCATTTAAAATTTTTGAAGATGATAATTTAGTTTTCTCCTAAACAATATATGACCAGAATTTTTTTTTTTCCATTGATATTTACCACTGATTACTATCAATTTAAACCTTAATAAACAAAGTCAATCTCTTGATCTAAATACAAGTAAGAGAAGGAACAGGGAAAAAGGGAGAACACAGAGGAAAACAAACGGTGAAACCACTGGAAAAGTGTTTGAACACTAGAGCTCTGTTAAGCTTTTCTACAGTTTTGGTGAGGAGGAAATTCTAGGTTTATTTTTCTGTGCAAAATAATTGGCTCAGTACTTTTCTAAAGTTTGGCTTTCTGTTTAATTCAAGATAAATACTACAATAGGCCACGGAGCTGGTGGCATAGTGCCTAAGGCATTTGACTGCTAACCAGAAGGCTGGCAGTTCAAACCCACCCACCACTCCTCGGAAGGAAGGTTGGGTAATCTATTTCCATAGTGATACTGTCTCAGAAACCCAAGGGGGGGTCACTATGAATCAGATCTGACTCTATGGCCGTGAGTTTGGTTTGGTTTTTTGCTTTTTTTTTTTTTTTTTTGCCTAAAAGCCTACCAGGAGCTCTGGCAGCTTAGTGCCTACAGCATTTGACTGCTAACCTCTAGAAGGCTGGCCATTCAAGCCCACTAGCCACTCCTCGGAAGGAAAACGGGACAATCTACTTCCGTAGTGATACTGCCTCGGAAACCCAAGGAGAGATAGTTATGAGTCGGATCTGACTCAATGGCACTGAGTTTTGGTTTGGTTTTGTTTGACAAGCCTACCACACCCACATTGCCTCATGGACCTCATTTCTTATGATTTTTCTTCTGTTCTCTCCACTCCACCAAACTATCCACACATGCCATGTATGCTCTCACCTAAGCATTTACTGTTTTCTCTGCTTGGGATGTTCTTTCCACCAAATTCACAGTGCTTACTCCTTCACCCTCTTCAGATCTTTGCTCAATTGCCTCCTTTTCAGTGAAACTTCCTCACCGCCAGTTTTGTAATTGTAAAACACTCCCCACAGCGAACCCTCTCTATGCCCCTTTCCTGTTTTATTTTTCTGTTTAGCACCAACTGGCAAACAACATGTTTTACTTGTTTATCATCTCACACTAGCATATAAACTCCATGGGGCCCTTGTCGATTTTATTCATTGCTATATTGTCACTCCTTGGAAGGAAGATGGGGCTATCTACTTCCATAGTGATACTGCCTCGGAAACCCAAGGAGGGGTTGCTGAGTCGGGTCCGACTGGACGGCACATAACAACAACAACAACATATTGGCAGTAAGATCCCTGGGTGGTATAAATGATCTACACTGGACTAACCTAAAGGGAGCTCTGGTGGTGTAGTAACTAAAGCATTTGACTGCTAACCAGGAGGCTGGCAGTTCAAACCCACCAGCCACTCCTTGGAAGGAAGGTTGGGCAATCTACTTCTGTAGTGACACTGCATCAGAAACCCAAGGAGGGGTCGCTATGAGTCAGATCTGACTCTATGGCAGTGGCTTTGGTTTGGGTTGAGTCGGATCTGACTCAACAGCAGTGGGTCGAGGTTTAAAGGTTGTCAGCTGAGTCCACCACAAAAGGAAGGCCTGGAAATTTGCTTATGTAAGGATTACAGCCAAGAAACTCTACTAAGCACATTTCTTTCCCTGACACATGGGAACGCCATGCGACGGAATCAAGTGGAGGGCAACCAGGCATATTGACATTGGAGTCCCTGGGTGGTCCAAATGGTTAACATGCTTGGCTGCTAATCAAAAGTCTCTTTTCTTTTTTTCCAAATTTATTTATTGTGATTTGTGTGAAAGTTTACAGAGCAAATTCCATACAACAATTCACACACATTTTGTTTCATAACATTGACTGCGATCCTCATAATGTAACAGCTCTCTTCCCACTTCCTCCCTATAGTTACTTCTTCCCTATGTCCTTTCCTATGCATCCTGCCCCCTGAGCAATCTCCCTGTGTAAATACTGCCCTTCTGATCTCCCATGATTGATTGTTCTAAGGAGGACACCCACCTGGTGTTCACCTTATGTACCTGTCTATTAAACAGGAAGCCTCAGGGTTATGTTCAATTCCAGGTCTGAAGGGTGACTAGGGGCCAGAGACTGGGGGATTCAGACCAGTAAGCCTGGTCTTTTTTTATGATTTTAAGATTTGTTTCACATTTTTCTCCCACTCTATCCAGGTTCTCCTGCACTTATCCCTTTCCAAGTGGTTGACAGTGGTAGCAGGGCACTGCTAGTTCTTCTGGGCTTATGGTCATACAGGCTGAGGTCCTTATGGTCCATTAGTTCCTTGGACCATGCATCTTTAACCAAAAAGTTCCAAGCATCTTTAACTGAAAGATTTTGACCTAAAAAATATGTTCTACTATAAATTTACTGGATGGAAATGACGGCACAGGTGCACAGCACTGCAGTGTTCATTGAATCAAAAACTAAAAGCATTGACTTCAGTTTCTGCTTAGGATGTAGAAAGCTGGAAAAGCCTCGCTTGGACCTTAGAACAAAAACAATGCCGAACAATCTCCTGTTATGTTTATATTAAAAACTAAAGTTCAGCCAACAGCACTGGGGTTCAGTAAGGTAGGTGAGAGCCCAGACCACCAGTCGGTTTCCTAAATACTAGGTCCCCACCTGCTGCAGAGGGAACATTTTAAACACGGAGGCACTCATCTGAGGACACGAGTGGCAGGATCTACATGCATTCCCAGGAAGCAAAAGGTCAGAATGTAATTCATTTGTTCCTAGGAAGAATGTATAACCAAATCGCCTGATGCCACTTACCTGGGGAGAAAAACTCAGCCCCCACCCCGGCGACCAAATGGCTGATCTACACATTTCAAAGGACCCCAAAGCTGAAGCTGAATCAATCATTAACCCCCTACCTCTCCTTTGTTCTCTGTGAGGAAAAAAAAAAAAAACAAACCTCTAACTGGATAGGTACAGCGGAGAGCGCTTTGTATTTTTCATTTAGTGCTGCTGAGCTTGAGCTGTATTATTCCTCAATAGAAATGCTTTTCTTTCACTCCTAACACAGTAGAGATTTTCTTCTCCGACAATGTAAATTCAACACCGAACCAACCTGCACTTGGCAAACATCTCCTTGCGGCTCCTCAGCCTGGCCCCGCCCCACTCAGCTCTATCAGAAGTTCCAGTTTCCTAGCGCGGGACTCCGCCCGGCGGAGGATCAGATTCACTTTCTAGTTTCCTTTTCCTGCTTGGGTCCCGGCATTAACAAAGACTACTGCCGCCGCACCAACCCAGAGCAGCAAACGCACCCCCCGGGCAGCCTGCACCGCGCGCCCGCCCGCCCGCGCGCTCCCGTACCCGCCGCGCTCGCGCCCCGCCGCTCGGCTCGCTGCTGGAGACCTCTAGTCCTGTAGAGAAAACCCGAGGGATTGCCGCCTCCCAGGACGGCCAGCAGAGCCCAGCCACCATGAGGTAAGGGCTTTTCCCCGTTTCTCCTCCCAAACCCCGTTTAGGCTTTTGTTTCAAGCCGGTGTTTTCCCTTAATTCCGTTCCCAGCTCGGTGGCACGGCCTTTTAAAGGGCTGAGCTGCTCGCGCCAGGCAGCCAGGCGTCTGCGTTCGGAACGCTTCCCGGGAGCCCTGTCCTGGGCGTGTGCAGTCTGGCCTATTAGGAGGGTGGCGGAGCGGATGCTCACCAGGAGTCGCGACCCTGCCGGGCGTCTGCAGTTGAGCTTGTCAGGAAGGGGGGCCGCGCGACATTCCCAGGGAACCTTGTTCTTTCCCTGGAATCTGACGACGGGACAGTAAGGGCATGTAGCCTGGGGGCCCTTTCCCGGGGTCCTTATCCTCCGCCCGGAAGTCTGCAGTCGGATTTGTCGGGGCGCGTGTCCAGGCGACGCTCCGCTTTTCGGTGAGGAGAGCCCTGCCCCTCCCCGTGGTTCTCCTCAGCGCCGGGGTGGTGACCGTGTGGCGTTCGTGGCTGCCTGCTCCTGGGTAGAGGTAGCTCTTTAGCGCCCGCAGAGCCTTCTTCTTCTGCAGGGGAGGGTCCCCGAGGGGCCCTCCCGGCGGCTTCTACGTGGCACGGGTCTCCTTAGGCCCGTGGCGTTGCTGTCCATCCCAGGTCTCCAGCTGCCACTCCCTCAGTGTTGGCCACATAGCTTCACTGTAGCTCTCGAAGCGATGTCAGCTCCTGCCATTTTGCCTTTCTGATTTACACAAAGCTATTTTACCCTTCCTCTAAGCTACATTTGTACTATGTACAGATTGATAATGTTCCACCCAATTCACTATTTTAGGAGGTTTCTTTATCTGCCGCTTTTACTAATTTATGATGGTGAAGTCCTTTTCTTACCGTTTTGTATCCTTAGGGGCTAGCACCCAGCCCAGCCAGCGGTTAGTGAGCCATCCACATTTAATCAGCTGAGGCAAGAGAGGTTAAGAGCTTGTGCTCTAGAAGCAGATAGTCCTTTGTTCTAAATCCTAACTCTCAGCATCCATGAGTTGGGTAACACCAAGTTTCTTAACCTCTGTGAACCTCAGTTTCTCATCTGTGAAAATGAATGGCATCCATCTCTTGGGACTGTGCCATGAGTTAACTAAAATAATTCATGTAGACTGCTTAGCACATAATACGTGCACAATAAATATTAACTCTTAAGTATTGTGAGTTAAAATAAATGTTAAGTGCCTCACTTCTAACATTTGTGAGAAAAAGGGAGGTATCATGAAGGGACTTGAAAGAACAGAGAGTTTATAGGGCGACTGCTGTGTATATGTCAGATGATGGCGTGGAAGGGGGTGGGCCCCACTGGGACTCACTGTGTCCCAGTGACAACGAAAGACAGCATCTTCCTAGCAAAAGACCAAAATCACCTACAGATAAATGTTTTTTCTTCAGGCACAATAATCACTCTCTGCCAGCTTCCCAGGAAACGAGTTAGAAAATAAAGTAGAACTAATGTTGTCTAGTTCTGAGTAAATTCCAGAAAGTCTGGGCAAAGCACCTTACTGGCTGGCTCACTGTCTGAGTATCCCCTTGAGATCTCACAGCCATATTCATATTACCTGAAGCAGTCTTCCTCATCTTCCCTGGGCTGGGTTGATAGAGACTTTAGAACACAGGTAGATGTTCAGATGACACTATGAACGATCAGGGGCCCAATAAGCCCATATTATCATGGCTCAGGGCAGTCTGTGAAGGTGTGATATCTTGTGCCCATGCTTTTGATGCAGTTATACCACAGAAGTGAACAATTACCAAGGGATGGTCCTACCAGATTTAACAATCAACAGCACAGGAGACAGTCCAAAACCTATTTTCAAAATCCAAACATGGAGCCAGGCGAAGAGTATATACCAAGATACAAAGACACAGGGGAAGGAGCTGAACTGGGAGGAACTTTGGAGCCATAGCAGGAAAGGAAGGACTTGTAGGAATTCCCTCTACTAGAATTTAGGTGTTCCCTGTGCTAGACCCATGACTCTGTTCACGTGCCAGGAATTGCGCATTCATTCAATCATTTAACAAATATTTATTTATTAAAGTTCTACTATGTTCCTAGCATTCAGAGATGAAAACAAAATCATAACAAGATCTCTATTCTCATGGAACTTACATTTTAATGGGGGAAATAGACAAACAATTGATAAGGGAATAAACAAACAACATAATTCAGTGTTAAGAGCCATAAGAATGACAGAACAGTATACACCCACTCCTCACTTATTGACATGCTTAGAGTCCAAAGACCAGGTTTTTATGTGAAAATGGAGGTTGACTACATCATTATATAACTGCCAAACCACTGGGAATCATGGCCCAGACAAGTTGACATATAACCTTAACCATTACAGCCAGCATTACTCTTGCCTCACACCTCAACATTCATTACTGCTAGATGTATGTTGTTAATGCACAAAAAATCAGAGATTTTTTTACTGTTGTACACGTGAAATGTTGGATAATGAGATAGTTGATAAATGAGGAGTAGGTGTAATGAACTAGAGAGTGGCCTAGGATAGAGGGGCTGCTTTAGATAGATCTGTCACAGGTGGGAAAGCTCTGGTGGCATAGTGCCTAAGGCATTTGACTGCTAACCAGAAGGCTGGCAGTTCAGATCCACCAGCCACTCCTTGGAAGGAAGATTGGGCAGTCTACTTCTGTAGAAGTAACGCTTCAGAAACCCAAAGAGGGGTCGCTGTGAGTTGAAATCGACTCGGAAACCCAAGGTTTTGGTTTGGTCACAGGTAACCTCTTAAAAAATTACACTGTGAAGAACATGCAAGAGCCAAGAACAACTCCTAAACCACTAGCCTGTGGAGTCAATTCCAATTCATAGCAACTCCAAATGTCAAAACTATACTCTCTAGAGTTTTCATGGCTGTGAGCTTTTAGAAGCAAATCACCAGATGTTTCTTCCAGTGCACCCCTGAGCGGGTTCAAACCACTACCCTTCTTGTTAGTAGCCTAGCAGTTAACCATTTGTGCCACTCAGGAATTTCTACAGGTGGCCTTTTAGGAGATATTTGAGCTGAGTTAAAAGAAAGAGCTAGTCATCAAAGATTTGGGAGCAGGGTATTCCAGGTAGAATAAGAACCAAAACCAAGCCAAACCCAGTGCCATCGAGTCAATTCTGACTCATAGCAACCCTATAGGACAGGATGGAACTGCCCCAGGGTTTCCAAGGCTGTAAATCTTGAAGCAGACTGGATTTGAACAGCCAACTTTTTGGTTAGCAGTTGAATGCTTTAACCACTACAACATCAGAGCATCTTAGAATAAGAACAAAAGGTATAAAAGTTCTTGAACTTGGTATGTTTGAAAGATAGAAAGGTGGTGTATATAAAGCATAGTGAATGATAGAATAATTTTGAGAGGTAGTTAACACTATCTCCTTTGGGGATTTGTAGGACATAGCAAAGGCTGGATTAATACCTATGGGTATTGGGAAGACATTGGAAGATTTTAATTAGGTTACCTGGTTTATGTTTTCAAAAGTTTACTGGTGCTATGTGGAGAATGAATTGTAGAGGACTAAGAGCGTAAGCAAGGAGCCCAGATTTTTGCCTCAGTTCAAAGGAGATAGTTGTAGTTTAGACTAGGAAGATAGAAGTGGAAATGAGGAAAAGTGGATGGATTTGGGATATATCTAGATGGTAGAATTAACAGAATTTGCTATTAAGATTGATGAAGGGGTCAGGGAAGAAGAGGAATCAAATATTCCAGTTGCCATGGAGTGGATTCTAACTCATGGTGACCTCATATGCTGTTGAGTAGAACTGTGGTCCATAAGGTTTTCATAGCCGTGACCATTTGGGAGCAGATTGCCAGGCCTTTCTTCCAAGGCACCCCTGGGTGGGTTTGAAAGTCCAGTCTTTCATTTAGTAGCCCAGTGGTTAACTGCTTGCACTACCCTTTCCTCCCTACCTCCATAAAGTGAATATTCATACACTAGTTATATCCTGTATTTTAAAGCAAACCATTCCAAAGATAACCTCCAATTTTAGTGAATTATATACAAAGAGATTATATAGCTTATGGTTGAAAGGCATAGCCTTTTGAGTAAGGCTGAACTAGATTTGAATTTTGTGCTCAGCCACTATACCTGTGTGACCTTGGATGTGTAACTTAAAGTGTGTCTCTCAGTCCTCATCCATAAAATTGTGAAAATACTGGGAGATTGTTATGAAAATTTAATATAATTTGTGTAACTTATATACAAATTGGAGCTCTGGTGGTGTAGTGCCTAAAGCATTTGACTGTTAACCAGAAGACTGGCGATTCAAATCCACCAGCCACTTCTCAGAAGGAAGATTGGGCAATCTACTTCCATAGAGATACTGACTCGGAAACCCAAGGAAGGGTTGCTTTGAGTCACAAACGACTTGACAGCCATGGGTTTTATATACACACACACACACACACACACAAATTATATACAGTGTTTTGCACACTGTCTATATGTAGCAAACTGTCAATGAATGATAGCTTTATTTTATTTTTTTAATTTTTATGAGGACATGCTTAATTTTATATGGTCTGTTATGGATAGTGTATGTGGTGGCATAGTGCCTAAGGCATCTGGCTGCTAACCAGAAGGATGGCGGTTCAAACCCACCAGCCACTGCTTGACAGGAAGATTGATTGGGTGATCTACTTCTATAGAGATAACCCCTCGGAAACACAAGGAGGGATCTCTATGAGTCGGATCCAACTCAATGGCAACGAGTTTGGTTTTTGGTTTGGAACATTTACAATACTGAGCTGAATCTGCAGTAAGCCCAGGTCATAATCATAAAGCTTTTTTTTCATATATGTCTTGTTTTTCATTTAATTTAACCCTTCTCCTTGAATAAAACAGCAAAAAGCTCAAGTTAAAGGAGAGCTCTAACCTGTTGGGTTTGAGGCTGTTTTAGACCATTAGACCCTATAGGCCTGGTATCTAGAACTGCCCTGCCCAGTACTGTAGGCACTAGTCACATACGACTATTTAAACAAGTAAAATTAACTAAAATTAAAAATTCATTTCTTCAGTCATACTAGTCACTTTCAAGTACTTAGTGGCCCACAATATTGCACAGCACAAATAAGAACATTTTCATCATGGAAAGAAGTTTCCTTGGAAATCTCTGATATGGAACCTACAAACATTAAAACATTTGACACAAGTATATACATGTGTGTGTGTATGTAAAGGGATTGAAAATGAAAATATTAGAAAATTGAAATGACCACTATATCCTCGGAAGGAAGGTTGGGCAATCCTACTTCTGTAGTGATACTGCCTCGGAAGCCCAAGGAAGGGTCACTTATGAGTCGGGGCCAACTCGATGGCACATAACAACAACAACAACAACTATATGCTAATTCAATATATACAAGTGTTACACTAAGCCAACTCTATTAATTTTGAAATTTACTATTCTTAAAAATAGAAAAATATTTCATGGAGTAGTTTATTAGGTTATAAATATGAAATTTTTCTATTTTTCCAGTCTCTGCTACTAACTGTGCAATCAATCTAATTCTCCAACTTTTCTGTCACTTGTGGCTATTATATCAGCCTCCTTCTTTCTAGTTCCTAAAGACTCAGTCCTATTCAATTTAAAATCTCAATCTCATATTTGAGGCAAACTGCTCTTCTCCTACTACCGAACCTCCAGCATATGTTGATGTAAGTGTTATAAACAACAGGAAAATGTGACATATTAGACTTTAGGATGACCAGCAAGGTGAGGGTGCAACTTTAGCTAATATGGTCAGGGTAGACCTCTTAGAAGAGCTGAAATTTGAGCCAAGACCAGACTTTTGAGAATGAATAACCCCTAGAACTCTCTTAGTCAGCGTCCACAGGTAAGGGAATAACAGGAGCAGATGCCCTGAGGTGAGTACACACTTGGCCTAAAAACAGTAAGTGTTTTAAAAAGGCCAGTATGGCTAGATTGCCGTGAATAAGAGGAAATATGTAAGACATGGCCAGAGACAAGCACGGCCAGGTGATGAAGGAAGGGCATGGCACCTATGGTAAGGAGTTTGGAGCTGGAGACAATAGATTTGAGTATTAACAATGGATAGCTTCACTTTGCCCTATAGTCCATCTTTCTTGCAATCACCCCGTCTTTCCCCATCACCAGTTTCTCCTTTAATACTGGATCATTCCCATTGGCATATAAGCATGCTTTAGTATCATTAAAACTGTCTTCAAAAGTCATTAAAAACATCATGATTAAAATTTATTGGCAATTCCCGTTTCCCTCCAGCTGTAGCTCCTTTTCTCTACTTCCTTCATTGTAAAATTCCTTGAAAGAGTCGCCTATACTCCCCATACCCATGTCTTCACCTTCTAGTCTCCCCTTAGCCCCCTCCAGTCATGTTTTTATCTCTTCTATTGTATTAAAATGCCCTTATCACAGTCCCTCACAACTCTCATTCTGCTATATTCTCCATTTTCTCAATCGGTGCAAGTTATGTTTCCTTCAATGTATTCTTTTTCTTATTTCTCACTTTCTCCTCTTCTTTCCCTTCACTATTTATATTACAGAAATGGAATTTTTATATTTATTATTGAATAGGTATAGATTTATTATTCTTCATTTTCAGAGCTGATAAATAGAAAACTTTTGAATTACCCTGTGGACTAGTGACTGCCAAAAGGACATAAACTAAAACCAAACACATTGCTATTAAGTGGTCTGATTCATGGTGACCCCATGTGTTACAAAGTAGAAATGTTTTATAAGGTTTTCTTTTTTTTACTGAAGCAGATCATCAGGCCTTTCATTCGCTGTGCTGCTGTGTGGATAAACACTGCCAGCGTTCAGGTTCGTAGACAAGGTGAACTGTTTGCACTACCAGAATGCCCTGTCACTTATCCAGAATTGATTTTGTAATAAATAATAGGAATTTACTGAACTATTCTTAGGACGTAACTGTACATAGAGGAAACTCTAGTATAAAGTTACAAGGGCCTAGTGCATTAACAGTAAGGTTAAATTGGTAGTTATGCAAAGAATAGTATTTAGAGTTTAAAAACTATTTCCTATATTTTTTCAAAAATTAAAAAGGATTTTATCTTTGACAGTGAAATTCCTAAGGAGTCCTTGGAGGCCATCTTGTTGGAGTTAGAATGTCACTTTACATGGAATTTACTGAAAGAAGACATCGATTTGTTGGATGTAGAAGATACGATTGGGCAGCAGCTTGACTTTCTTACTACAAAACCCCGACTCACTCTTTATAACCTATTGGCTTATGTGAAACACTTAAAAGGCCAAAATAAAGATGCTTTAGAGTGCTTGGAGCAAGCAGAAGAAATAATCCATCGAGAACACTCAGACAAAGAAGAAGTACGGAGTCTAGTCACTTGGGGAAATTATGCCTGGGTGTATTTTCACATGGACCAACTTGAAGAAACACAAAAGTATATAGACAAGGTTGCAAACGTCTGCAAGAAATCATCCAGTCCTTCTAACTACAAGCTGGAGCGCCCTGAGATTGACTGTGAGAAAGGGTGGGCACTCTTAAAATTTGGAGGAAAGTATTACCAAAAGGCTAAAGGAGCTTTTGAGAAGGCTCTGGAGGCAGAAGCTGACAATCCCGAATTTAACATTGGCTATGCCATCACGGTGTATCGGCTGGACGACTTGGACAGAGAAGGTTCGGTAAAGAGCTTTTCTCTGGGCCCTTTAAGGAAGGCTGTTACCCTGAACCCAGATAACTCCTACATTAAGGTTTTCCTGGCCCTGAAGCTTCAAGATGTACATGCAGAAGCTGAAGGGGAAAAGTATATTGAAGAAATACTGGACCAAATATCAGCCCAGCCTTATGTCCTTCGCTATGCAGCCAAATTCTATCGCCGAAAAAACTCTTGGGACAAAGCTCTTGAACTTTTGAAAAAGGCCTTAGAGGTGACACCAACCTCTTCTTTCCTGCATCACCAGATGGGGCTTTGCTACAGGGCACAAATGATCCGGGTCAAGAAGGCCACACGCAACAGGCCTAAAGGAAAGGACAAACTCAAAGTCGATGAGCTGATTGCGTTTGCTATATTTCATTTCAAAGCAGCTGTGGAACGGGACTCCATGTTTGCATTTGCCTACACAGACCTGGCCAACATGTATGCTGAGGCAGGCCAGTACAGCAATGCTGAAGACATTTTCCAGAAAGCCCTTCTTCTGGAGAATATAACTGATGATCACAAACATCAGATCCACTACCACTATGGCCGCTTTCAGGAATTTCACCGAAAATCAGAAAAGACTGCCATCCATCATTATTTAGAAGCCTTAAAGGTCAAAGAAAGGTCATCTCTGCGTACCAAACTGACAAGTGCTCTGAAGAAATTAGCTACCAAGAGACTTGGCTACGATGCCTTCGATGTGCAGAGTTTAAGTGCCCTTGGGTTCCTTTGTAAGCTGGAGGGAGAAAAGAGGCAAGCTGCTGAGTACTATGAGAGGGCTCAGAAGTTAGATCCTGAGAACGCTGAATTCCTAACTGCTCTCTGTGACCTTCGACTTTCCATTTAAATACATTCCTAGAAAGTTAGTTCTGAGCCCTGCCCCCTAGTTTTTGGTTTTCATATTTTTGATTTTCCATTGTTTTAATCCATTGCTCATTATAGATCCAATATTTACTGAATGGTTATTGTGTATCAGGCATTTTACTAAATGCTTTATATATGTTATGATGGATCTTGGGCTATTTTTTTCTTTTATTATCAAAATGGTTCATTGAGAAACAGCAACATTCCTGCTATTATAACTTTAAAAAATGATATGGCCAGTAGGACTGTACACCCTTTATCTCTGCTAATTATAATTTTCTGATTAAATTTCATCAGATTTCCTACATTACTTACTTATGCAGTAAATATAATCCTATAAAGCCTCTGACATCTAGGTCAGGAACACTCTTTTAGGAGTGCGGAATTATTAGTTATGCTCTTAATTGTAGTTTGGAGAAGATAGAATCTTTCACTTACGGATTTCTAATCTTGATCAGAATATTTAACCATCAACCTGATAATTATCTGAAGAATTTTCTTTTTGGGGAAAAAAGTTCATAATAAAGAGTTTGTTATCTCTGATGACTTCAATGAAAGCAGAGAAAACTAGAACAAGAGAAAACAGATTTCCTCAAACTTTAAATGTATACAGAATTTCAGCAATCTATGAGAAATCAGAAATATTATCTTACCAAATGTTCATAAGTTAAGTAGCTAAAAATAGTTATGAGGAAAAAAATGAATAATGCAAAATAATTAGTTTCAAATGTCTCTGGTTCTTTTAACTAGAAGAGAAAATCTAAATTGATATACTTCTAATTACAATTGCAATATTTTTAGGTTAAAATCATTGTCATAGAAAGCAGACCAATTGAGAAATTGGGGAAAATGATAAACAAATGGATAAAGTATATGCCATTAACCTATATCCTTACATTACCAAGATCTCAGTGTATTTATTTTGGTTCTGAAGTGGGTATAGTGCACATTTCTGGACTTTCATTAATTTCTTTAACGACTTCTGTGAAGCTTTTTCTTTTGTCTGAAGTTTTCAGATTGGCATTTTTTCCTGCAGCTCCCCCAGGAATAATTAAACCCAGCTTTCATATCCACCTTGAGAGGTCACTGTTTGCTCTTATCTGAAGGGAATTTTTACACTGGGACATTATATGTGGCTTCTCTCACATTGTTCCTTTGGTTATAGACTGCACAGTTATATTCACTACCACAGTATTAGTGGAAAAGTTTGCCATGTGATTTAATCCTCCATACCCAAAATGTAGCTCTTAAAATTATTATATGTGTAGTTTTTACTTCTTGTTACTTTTTTTAAAAATTTCTATTATGGTTTTAATTATTATAAAAGTACTGAATTCTTACTGTAACATTTCAGACAATACAGAAGTATGTGAATTTAAAAGTAAGAGCACTCCTTAGCCTACCCCAGTCCTACACCCCCAAGGTAAACTGTTAACAATTTTATATATATCCTTCCAGATCTTCTTTTCTATGCATATTCAAACATACACACACACATATATATATATTTATATATATACTGCTGTGTATCTCATGTAATTAAATTTTTTTTAATGTTTTGTTTTACTTAAATCCCTGCTGTTTTTGATTATTTTTCTTATTGTTGATTTAAAAAGGAAGAACAGGAAAGAGAATGATCTTTATTCAAGAATTTAAAAAATTCTGGACTAGAGTCCTGATCTTTTCATTAGAAACATTCATTCCTTTTGTAGTAAATATTTTAGGATATTACCTAACAAAGCAGGTCATTTTAACCCCACTGGGAATAACGTTGAAATTAAAAAAGATGATGCTCCTAACTAGGGACTTCACATGCTTTAAAGTACAGTTATCAAAACAGCAATATCAAAGATACAATGATGAAGTCTACATATTTTAAATAATATGCATCAAGGCCTATTAAATGACTTAAAATTCCACTAGATATTAAAACATGGCTATATATAAGAAGTTATACCATACTAAGAAAGTATAGAATCAGAATGTGAAGAATATGATCTCAAATATTAAACTAAAATGAATATGTTGTCTATGATAACTTGAAATTTTGTCATTCATTGTGTTTACTCTCCTAAAACTTACAAGAACTATTTGGAGATAATTTCATAGTTTTGGGATTGAAAAAGACCTCATAGTTCACCTTTCTCAGTTAATCATCAGAACTGGAGGCTTGAATTATCTTCCTAAATAGATAATCTCATCTTTATTCTTAGAAATTTGTTCATTCAATTGAACAGACTTTTGGCTTATACTGTACACATTTTAATCTTGGGTCTGTCTTTAGGTACCTCAAAGATATAATCCTTTTAGAAGTGACATCCCTCCTGTAGCAGAACTCTTGATTGCAGAGGGTAGAAAACCCAGCTCAAACTGACCCAAGCAAAAACAGGAATATAATGACTGATGTAATTTAATAGTCCAGTGGGTAGCCTTAGTTTCCAATGAATTTGAAAAGATAAGTCTCCAGAAACACATCAGGGTCTATTATTAGAAGTCCAGTGATGCTGAGCAACGAAAAATCAAATGTCTAATACACGTACATAAAAGTATTTGAAAACAGTTGTCCTTTCTCTCCCTGAGACTTTCACCTTGTCCAAATAAGACATACTCAGTTCTCCTCCTCATCATGGTCAGTTTGACTTTACTCCAAATTGTCTGTTGTTTGCTAATTGTGCTCAGAGTTTAACTCAATACACAAGGTGAGAGTTTGGGACTATAGGAGAATGATCCCTTCTTTTTGTAAATTGTACTTTTATTAATGTGGCCAAAATCAAAGTACTCATTTTGTACCTACATGTACAAAATTTTTCCACACGTGCTATTTAAAGTACTTCTTTTACACCCCATACCTGAGCAGTTGGCATATTGAAACTGAAATTTCTGTCTTTGTCACTTGGTTGTTTGGTTCAATTAAAATGACTCATACCTCTTAAATTGTTCAGGAAAAGTTTGTGTATGAAATGCTATTCATTGCAGAAAGCATAACTAATAGCAGGAAACTCAGCTTAAACAGGCTTTAAAGCAGTAAGAAAAATAAATAAATCTTGTGGTTCAAGCAGCGCAACCAGGAAAGCAGTCGCTTTCTCTGCTTCCCAGCTCTGATGTGTTAAATTAGGCTCCATTCTGAGAAATTCTTACTTTTGTGGTCCTAGGAAGGCTGCCAGATGCTTTATTATTCCTATCCATATCTCTTCTGTCAGCCATCTAAGAAAAGGCCAGGTCTGCACTCTGGTAAGACCATCTTAGGTCACTGACATGCCTAACCTCAAATCATTCAGCATGGCCAGGGTGTGTTGGGGGGCAGGTATTACACTCATTGGGTAGTTCTGGGCCACATAGCTGGTCCTGAGAGCCAGGATTGGGTAAAAAGGGTTGACTTCCCTGGAACCACATGGTGCAAGGATGAAATTATCAAGAAAATTGGTACTGGATACTTGTTGTATGTGCCATTGAGTTGGACCCGACTCATAGTGACCCCTCCCTGGGTTTCCAAGGCAGTATCACTATGGAAGTAGATTGCCCAACCTTTCTTCCAAGGAGTGGCTGGTGGGACTACATACTGGCAGCCAAAAATACCAAGGATCGATAGGTTTGAATCAATGCCTTTCCCCCCGCTATTTGGGAGTCCCTGGGTAGGAGCTCTAATGGCATAGTGCCTAAGGCACTTGATTGCTAACCAGAAGGCTGGCAGTTCAAACCCTCCAACCACTCTGCAGAAGGAAGACAGAGTAATCTACTTCTGTAAAGATTTACTGTCTTGGAAACCCAATGGGGGTTACTAGGAGTCAGAATCAACCTGATTGCAGTAAGTTTGGGGTTTTTGGGGGGGATTGGTGCAGATGGTTAACACACTCAACTGGTATCTGAAAGGTTGGTGGTTTAGTACACCCAGAGGGACCTCCAATCTACTTGCAAAAAATTACCCGCTGGAAAACCTATGGAGCACATTTCTACTCTGACGTGTATGGAGTCACTACCATGAGTAGCAGTCAACTAGATGGCCACTGGTTTCATTTGTTTCTAGAGAGTCAAAATTGCAAATTACCTCAGTTCAAAGATAACCTTGTACACCCACAGAACTTTGGAACCAGGAGAAGAACCCTGAGAAAATGCTTGCTCTAACCATATTTATTGATGAGAAAATTGAGACCAAGATTGGTGGTGAGACTTACTAAGATTTTACAGCTAATATGTGGACTATAATTTCTTCTGACTCCTGGCTCAGTAGCACTATTCCCATTTGACAGAGTTTCCACCTATCACCAATACGTATATGTGTTATACCATGTTAAACCTTAATACAATTCAAAGGAAAAAAAGAATTGAGGGTGGCACAAATGGTTACGTGCTTGACAGATACAATTCAAAGGAAAAAACAACAGTAAACAAAAATCACAAGTCACCTGTGTATATATAACACTCATTTCATTGAAAAAGTTCTAGGAGGTAAAAGAATCTACCACAGAAATTGAAACAATTTACAACCTCATACAAATAATAGCTGTTCTTTTGAAAGAAAGCAAGACAAGAACAGAAGGGAGGAAGGAAGAAAGAATGTCTCTCCACATTGTACTAGGCCTTGCCTATTTCTCTGATATCTCTACTCTTCTAACTCTGAAACAAAAACCAACTCACCCATTTTTCTTAAGCAGAGCCAATTCGGTTCTAACTCCTATCCTCTTAGTCACAGACTTACCTTAGCGTAACCAAATTCATCAAATTGCTTAGTTCACCAAAAGGGTCTTTTATTGTAACAGATTCACTCTCCTTTGAAGGCAGTTGTAGTTATAAATAGTATCCCCTCACAGTGCGATTTCACCGGAATTATACATTGTAAAGTGAACTCAATCATCAAATTTGTCTTTACTTGTGTATACTATAATAAGCATGGAGTTCCTGGGTGGTGCAAATGGTTGACTCACTCAGCCACTAACCAAAAGGTTAGCGAAGAAAGACTTGGGGATCTACTCCCTGAAGCTCAGCCATTGGCAACTTCATGGAGCACAGTTCCACTCTAACACACATGGGGTCGCCATGAGTCAGAAATTACTTGCTGGCAACTGGTGGTGTACACTAGGCATGATGTTTTATGTTTTTAAATTGACACAGAATCTATTCCCCTATATTATTTGGTTTCAGTATTTTCTAAAGTTTGATGTGGTATGTTTGAGATATCAGACTTTAACTTACTCATCTATCAACTCAAGCCAAAACAATTAACGACATTGGTAGGGTTCGAAATGGGGAACCAAAATGGGACCCAAGATGGCAGTCTGGGTTCCCAAGGAAGGCCAAAACCAGACCCATTGTCATCAAGGCCATCTCGATGCACCACAACTCTCTAGGACATTGTAGAACTGCCTCACAGGGTTTCTTAGTCTGTGAATCTTTACAGAAGCAGACTGCCTCATCTTTCTCCTGCAGAATGACTGGTTCGAACCACTATACTTTTGGTTAGCAGCCAAATGCTTTTACCACTGTGCCACCAGAGCTCCTTCCCAGGGAAGGCAGAGGGCTCAAAACAAAATTTTTACATTAACTTTTGATAAGGGCTGTCCCTAGTCATGTCAACCCAAATCACCATTCGTATTAACTTGGACCCACCACATGAAGAACTGCCCGTTTGTCAGTTTCTGACTCATGATGATCCTGTACACAGAGTAGAACTGCACCCACAGGGTTTTCAAGGCTGTGACTTTTCAGAAGCAGATCATCAAGCCTTACTTCTGAGCCACCTCTAGGTGGGTTTGAACCACCAACTTTTCAGTGAGTAGTCAAGCATGTAACCATTTGTGCCACCCTCAAAAAAAAAAAAAAACAAACTCACTGCCATTGAGTCAATTCAGACTCATAGTGACCCCCAATGGGTTTCCGAGGCGGTAAATCATTACAGAAGTAGATCACCCCATCTTCCTTCTGGGGAGCAGCTGGTGGGTTTGAACCGCCAACCTTCTGGTTAGCAGTCAAATGCCTTAGGCACTATGCTACCAGAGCTCCTTTGATTCCACTACCCTAGGCAATCACTAAAAAATGCAGCATAGCAATTTGTATTGACAAGTAGAAGGGAATAAGTGTGGAATGGGTAATAAGAAGGGGGCGGGGCAGGAAAAAGGAGGAAACAATAGCAAACTTTAATGTCTACTCTAAGGCTAGCCTTTTTCAGGTGGTTACAATTAGAGGTGTCACAAAGTTCCACCACCAACTGGCAGTTTATACTGTGGTGGCTTGCATGTTGCTATGATGCTGGAAGTTTTATCATCAGTATTTTAAAGACCAGTAGAGCCACCCATAGTGGAGAGGTTTCAGAGGAGCTTCCAGACTAAGACAGACTAGGAAGAAAGACCTGGTAATCTATTTCCAAAAATCAGCCAATGAAAATTTTATGGATCACAACAGAATATTGTCTGATACGGGGCTGGAAGATGAGCCCCCTAGCTCACAGCCACAACAATGGACTCTGGCATACCAGTGACAGCCAGGATGGCACAGGACCGGGCAACGCTTCACTTTATTGTACATTGGATTACTATGAGTCGAGCCAACCCTGATGGCAATAGTAACAAACTTTTAGGAGATGTTCTTACTAGTTCCACCAGATGGCAGTGCTACATAACAAAACCAAACCCAATGCCATCCCAGTTGTGTTGTTATGTGCTGTCGAGTCGGATCCAATTCGTAGCGACCCCTCCCTGGGTTTCCGAGGCAGTATCACTACGGAAGTAGATTGCCCCATCTTTCTTCCGAGGAGTGACTGGCGGGTTTGAACCGCCAGCCTTCTGGTTAGCAGTCAAGTGCCTTAGGCACTATGCTACTAGAGGTCCGTGTGGTAGGCTACAAATCTGTATGGAAACCAACTGCCTCATTTTTCTCTCACGGAGTGGCTAGTGAGTTTGAAACACTAACCTTTTGGTTAGCAGCCAAATGCTTTAACCACCACACTACTAGAGCTCCTTCTACATAACAAGTCAAAAGTAAAAAAAAAAAAGCTTTCCTTTGCCTTTTTAAACTCTGGACTTTTTTTTTTTTAAATTAGGATTTGGGTGAAGATTTACAGAGTAAATTCACTTTTCATACAGCAGTTCACATATACTTTGTCT
>NW_006921705.1:9005933-9023246 GCF_000298275.1 Orycteropus afer afer
TGATTGTTTCCATTAATTTTGGTTTTCTTCTTTCTTCTTGACGAGGAGAGACCCGTTGTTGCATCTAGATGGCAGCTTCCTAGCTTTTAAGGTCCCAGTAGCTACTCGCCAAAGTAGGAGGTGGAACAATGTTTTGTATAGTATGTTATGCCAATTGTAAACTCTGGACTTTTTAAGAAAACTTATAAATGATTCCTTTTTAGAGTTGGGAAGTGAATTCTGAAGCATAACCCACCTTACTCCTTTGAAAATTCCTGCTTTCAACTTAAAAGAAGTTAAATGCAGTCCCAAAGGCTCAATCCATTTGCTGTGGAATCAATTCCAACTCATAGTGACCTTATAGAACAAAGTAGAATTGCGCCAGAGGATTTTCAAGGCTATAATCATTACGAAAGCTGACTGCCACATCTTCTCCCAGACACCACTGTTATGAACCCCCTTACTAAAACACTTATTAGTGTCAACTTGTGCTTGGTTCAGCATTGGCCCTAGGTGTCTGCTGGAACATCAGGTAGCCACACAAAGAAACTGTCCTACATCCCTTTATCCCACTGCTAGCCACTTTCCCTGAAAAGCGTAGGGCCTGATTCCAACCCATTCAATCCCATCACCGGATTCCCTGGAAACAACCCCACCCTATAGATTGGGCAATCTGCTTCCATAGAGATACGACCTTGGAGGGAGCTCTGATAGCATAGTGCCTAAGACACTTGACTGCTAACCAGAAGGCTGGTGGTTCAAACCCACCAGCCACTCCTTGGAAGGAAGGTTGGGCAATCTACTTCTGTAGTGATAGTGCCTTGGAAACCCAAGGAGGGGTCGCAATGAGTCAACTCAAGGGTAGTGAGTTTTTTTATAGTGAACCTTCTCCTAACTCCGAAAGTATGCCATGCCCTTAGCTGCACGTCAGAGTCATAACTCCATGGTGGTGTACTCACCTGTTTCAATTTACTAACTAGGCAGTAAGCTTGAGATCATGGGAGGGGTTCTGTATGTCTTTTGAACTCCCCACCATATCTAACAGGGTGCCAGATTCCCAGGAGTCAACAAACAGTTGTTGGTTGATTAACTCCTACCACCAACTCTTATAAATGTTCTGATAGCACGCTGTCTAATTTTCACTGGTGCCTGATGAGTTAGAAGCCAGCAATAGAACTGGAGGAGATTCAATTCAGGGACTTCCCCTGTACCTGCCATAGAAGTTTGGTATAAAAGCACCTGTGCAGTGCCTATAACCAAAACCACATCCTTTCATGCATGAAGCATGTGAGCTCCACCTTTCCCAGTGTTTCAGGGCTCCCTTATGTGAGGCAGGGCTTTGAATCAGTTCATTCTGATTTGACTCCCAAGCTCCTTTCCTCTTCAGATAGACTGAATCAGAATCTCCATTTTAACAAATATCCCCAGGTGACTCTTATGTATAGATCTTGTTAAAATATAGATGATGATTCAGTAAATCTGGAGTGGAATTGTAAATTCTCAGTAGAGAGTCGAAGCCCTGGTTTGAGCTGTGCCCATTCCTGGGGCTGCCACCCAGTTGAGCACAACAGAGCTATTTAGTTAAACTAGTCTGGATTGAACACAGTAGTACCCATTATATATTTAGGCCAGAATAAAAAGTTTTAGTAATTTAACATCTTTCTACCAACTCTCCTGTTTGCCACCTTTATTCACTTACCCAAACCTGCCCCATGATACTCGATACTGTGGAGCGCTGGCTCTTTGTATTACACTTCTCACAGGTGCCATATTAGACCCAGGGAACTGGAAGCATGCAATGTATCCTTTCCAATCTGGTGCAAGAGCAACTTTAAGCAAACTTCTACCTGACTCTTTAATCAGCCTGGTCCTTTACCATGTATTACAATCCTCTTTAGCAGTTTCTTCATTCATTCTTTATTTGTTCTTTTCATTCATTTATTCTTTCACCAAATATTGAGTGTCTACTATGTGTCAGACCCAAGACTCCATGGTGAATAAGGCAGGTGTAATCCCTATTCTAAGTTCAAACCCACCAGCCACTTCACGTAAGGAAGACAGAGCAGTCTCCTTCCATAAAGATTTACTACCTCAGAAACCCAGTGGGTGTTGCTATAAGTCAATGGCAGTGGCTTTGGTTTGGTTTTCGTTTAATCCCTACTCTAGGAAGTTTGCAGTTATGTGGGGGAAATAAATACAAAAATGCATATATAATCAAAATTAAGGTATGTTCTTTGGAGGAAAAGAACAGGGTGCTAAGAGAATGAATAATGCAGTGATGTTGGGATATGTAATTAGATGAGGGCAGTAGTTCAAGATGGACTCTGTAGGGAGTTGACATTTAAACTGAACCAAAAGATGAGTGCACAGAAGGATCAATATACAAAATGCTCCCAAAAGGAGGCTTTGTACTAGAGGAACTGGCAGACAGCAAGGTGGCTGACATATAGTGAGGAATGGTGAGTGTAGCCCCATTTTAGGTTTGGAAGTTAGGCAGCAGCTACACCCTACAGGACAGTGTAGACTATATTTCCATTGTGGGTGCTGAATGCTCCTACCAGACCTGTAAGTTTCCTGATTGGAAAGAGGGTTTCCCCTTCCCTGTCTGAACTTTAGAAACTACAGCCAGAAGATGTCCGAATTCTCGCACCCCTGCTTGGACAGGAAATGGCAAACACAGAGGCCCAGACTCCAGACCTGGCCCGAGGTGTCTGCTGGAACCTGAGGGAGCCACGTGAAGCAGCTGCCCACATGTCTTCCTCCTGCTGCCAGCCTCTTGCCCACCCTGACCCAAGCCTAGACCCTGCTCCAGCCTGTTCCAAAACCAAACTCTCCAGAAATGAAAATAGGTCTTCACCTCTCCTACGACTGGGGACCTCTCATTCTTCCATCATACATCTGTCAGTAGCAAAGACCCAGCTTGCCATCCCCCCAAAAAAAACAATTGTACTGGAAAACTTTAAAAGGACTGCATTTTAAAATGTTAATGTTAATGTCAATTCAAATCTTAAGTGGACCAGTCGTTAACTCCTCAAAAATAAAGTTTTTATTTAATTTTAGAGCAATCATAGGTCCAAGACCCTTCAAAGAGGTCTCTGACTCCTAAATAATTAAGATCAGTAATGATCCCTCTTCTCTAGAATTCTAAAGCACTTTTCACTTATTTGACATGGCTCTAGGTAGACAGATCTGCACAAGGAATGAAACTAGAGGGCAGTGGAGGCACAACTTTAATCTGCAATTCAGACACCCAAAGAAATTCAGACACAGCAGCAAAGGGGCCCCAGACAGATTTGTAAGTAATGATGTGGCTCACTGATAAGTTATCCTAACCACTCGCACCCCGAAGCATGATCAAATTATCCTTGCCAAGGTCAGTTGTTCCTAGATGGCTGAAGGAAGACATGTGCTGTCAACATGTTAATATATTTCACACTGCTTCATCAAGGGGGTAGGTAGTGGATAGTTAGCTGTTGATTCTGGGAGATGGGCACATCAAGTTCACTTCACTATTTTTCTACTTTTGTATATGTTTGAAATGTTCCATAATAAAATGTTGCATTTTCAATATCAGACTTTTGTCATTATTTAATATATTTCAACTCCCTTCATCAAATATTTTCAGTGGCATGAAACAAAAGCCCATCATCTCTCACTGGGAGCTGCTCTGGGCAATGCATATGAAAATCTATTGTTGGATGGAGTTTGGAAAAAAGAAACTCAAATTCTAAAGTGTGAGAATAAGATAAACTCAGATATCTACCTTGAGTTCATACTATTTTATTTCAATAATGAAATTTCTGAATTAGACCTATTGAGGCAAGGAAGATGAAAGCCAAATAGACATTACCATCTTTAACATCACCGACAATAGTGCAGACACTTCAGAAGAGCCCTGCACTGACTGAGAAAGTTTGTCTTTGGTAATGTGAAAAGTGGAAAAAAAAAAGGTATTTTTTGGTCGTATGCTCTACAACCAAAAAAAAAAAAAAAGTTCCCAAAGAGAAGCCTGTGTTGCTCAATGGAAAATAAGAGAAGCCTGTGTTGCTCAATGGAAAATAAGAGAAGCCTGTGTTGCTCAATGGAAAATCAAATTAGCCTGGCAGTAGTGGTCTTGACAGAACCAGATTCCTAAAAAAACTCTTGGAAATTTCCAATCTTGAATCTTCCTTCTATACTTACTGAAAGATTTAAATATTATCCAAAGGATTTTATGTGCCCAAGAGAGGACCTTTTGCAAAAGAAGGGAGGGCTTCTTGCACCCACGTTGGAAGATGATCCACATAGGTACAAAGAGAAGGGTACAGGCTCCAACATCAGAAAGCCTCCTAGCTTTATAGGATTTCACACTAGAGGCACTAGAGTGCAATGGCTACTGTCACTTGCTAAGGGATCTGGTGTCTCAGTTACCATCACTACAACATGGTTTGTAATATGTTATTATGAGGATTTAATGAGATAATGCATATAAAGTACTTAGCACAGTAGCTAGCACATTGGAAGTGCTCAATAAATGGCTTTGATTTTTTGTAAATTATTTGATTGCTTACCACAGCTGAACATGCCAACCATATATTAGCATGATCTAGACAGGCCCACTCATCATTCAGTTCAAGCCCATTGTCCAGGGCCTATAGTCCAAACACATGATGATGATAAACTCTTTATTATGCTTTTGAAATAAGAAAATATTAACATAAATATTTGATCGCTTAGTGAAATTACAATCTGGAAAAAAAAAAAGGCTCAAGAATACAGTATATCTACAAAGATTAGATAGTTTCTTCTGCTTTTCTATTCAGTCAATTCCAAAATAGACCTTGTAGTGGGATAAATAAATATTTGAGACGTAGAATTCTCCGATCACAATTTTGTTCTTGATTCCACAAAAAAATATCATTCCTCTGAATCCCTCAGTTTTGAAAATGAATAGCATAGGCACATGGAACCTTAATAGTAAAATTTCATGTAGATGAAAAATGGTAGGCACTAAGATTTACAGTATTCTTATGTTTTCTAAAAAATTTTCTCCAAAAGATAAAGTGAAAATGCAAATTTACATATATATAAAATCAAAATATTACAAAGGTTTTTACACAACTTTTAAAAGCTCTGATCTCTATGCTTATTTTTTGTGAACAGTTATTATACTTTAGAAAAATTATGTTGCAGAATCACATTAAAAATTTTCTGTGACCACTATATGAATAATGTATGGATAAGATATTTATAACTATTTATATATCAAAAAGTTTTTAGGCTTGAAGATTCAACAAATGACATGTAGTATAAAGTGCTATTCCAAAAATAATATAACAACTTCATTTTAACCTTGACATTTTACATATATTTTCAAATATTTTTTTTTAATTGCAGAAGACAAAGTAAATAGGTTTAAACTAAATTCTCACACTAAGTAAAAAGACAGCAGGTAACATCAAATTTATCTTTGGAAAGCAATTATGAATGATGTATTAATCTCCCGCATGAACAAAAGTGAATAATTCATTCTGAAAGATGTAGTGACATATAATTTTATGAAATAATCCAGTTATAGGGAAAGACTCTTGCTGAGCATGCTCAGTCATTCTAAGATCTTCCTCACTACTGTTATCCAGGCAGGGCACCAGTGAGCCCTCTGTGGGGACATTGGGATTAAGTGGTTTTCAGAATTGAAATGTTTCCTTGAGGTTCTGGCTTTTTCCTTCTCTGTGCTCTGCTGTTCAATCTGCAGACTCAGAAATGATCCCAAACTATAGGAAACTGAAGTGCTTTGGAGTGAGTAAACTATTCTCATCCAGTGAGTTAAAGCATGTGGAAGAGTTCTGAAAACTATACATCGTACTGCTAGCCTTCTTAACTTTTTCCTCCCTCTCCCCTGGCCAAAGCTATAATGAATGAGAGCAGTAGAATGCTAAAGTTATCCCCTGAAGACTTCTCATTCAGCTAAAAGTCTACCAAGTTTCTGATTATTGTCCACAGGGGACAGGGAGCAGTAGACACTAGAACAAGAATTAATTGGATAAAAGGAATCTCGCCTTTCGAACAGCTCCAGGATAATATTTTTCAGATAAAACTCTCAAGTCCTGTTTTGGATAATTATAAACCTATATGAATGATCAGAAGAGAAAAAATTTACTAGAGACCACTAATTCAAGAATTTAATTCCTGCCCAGTTGGAATACTGCCAACATTTTTGTTCTTAATAGGAATGTGCTTGCTGTTTAAATTTTTTTTTTTCCCCTGGAAGAAAAAAATGGAAAGTTTTGTTGTTGTTAACATTCCAGGTAAGACTGAAAAGTTGCTGTGGGCTCTTTTGGGTATGTTCCACTAAATTTAGAGTAAATATTGTGTTTGATAGTAAGAGTGATGAGTGCCTGGGACATCGTCTTAAGAAAAGGACTTTCATTTTCCAGTGAAGAATTTCAGATAGAAGATCTTATTAGGCACACTTCAAGATCTATCCCAATCATGGTATTCTGTGATTCTTTGGATTCTTAAAGTGGTATATATCCATTGGCAGAGACAAGGGATAATTAACAGAGTAAGGGGTGATTCTGTATCTAATATTTTCTTCAACAATCCTATTTAAGGTCCTAATGAGAAACTTCACCATGATAAAGTGTGGCATCTTTAGCCTTCACCACTACACCCAAGCTGATCCTCCTCCAAAGAGCATAAGGTAAGCAAACCTACGCATCAGTGTTTCCATTAACTGAGGAGGGAAGATGGAGGGGTGCAGATGTAAGGACAAAGCTGCTATCCAACGGCACCTGCTTTGGCCATGTGTTGACATTATTCCTAATTACAGCCAGTTACATCAGTTGTGTCCTTATATTCACCATAGAGCAATGCTAATTGCCCAAAAGATGTGATAAGTTCAACTATAAGTAAATATCCCCAAATGTGGAATAGGAGCTCTGGTAGCGTAGTGCCTAAGGCTGGCAGTTCAAACCCACCAGCCACTCCTCAGAAGGAAGGTTGGGGAATCTACTTCCACAGTGATACTGCCTTGGAAACCCAAGGAGACTCAATGACACATAATGACAACAACATCCCCAAATGAGGAAACTCTGGACGAGTGCAGCTTTTCTTTGTTATTTGCTACTTTCCCCTATAAAGATGTTAACCAAAAAATACCAGTGTCCTCAGTAGGCAACGCTTCTGCCAAAATAAAATGGTTCAGAAACATGGTACAATGTAATTCAATTGCCCCACCTCTTTCAGCCCTGGAGATTCTTAGGCTCAAAGCCATTGGTCATGTGGGATTATACCCAGGCACTGCCGTGGCCACAGACTCCCCATCCTTCTGATCTAGTTCTCTTGCTACAGAGTAAGCCGCTGATCCATTGGTCCATAGCTGCAACTTGGGGTCAGATTCTTTGGCAAGGAACCGCAGCTCAGTTTTTTTCATCTTCTTTACAAGTCTTGCAAAACCAAGCAACACAGAACTAAATATCATTGAAAATCCACAGAGAAGAAATGCTGCAGTGTAGCTGCCAGTCGTATCCACCAGCCATCCTGTTAACAAAATTATATTGTCAAGCTGACAATTCAATCATTTACCCATTTCCAAATCTAATAACTTGTGAGGATGATAACAATAGATTACTAGCACCACCATTTAATTTTGACACAAAATGCAAATCCCTGAAAGTATTATGCAGCCACAGAAAAACACATTTCTATTTTCTAGGGAACCCTGTGAAGTAAATTGGTTGTTCATAAGCAAAGTGCTTGGAAGAGTGTCACATACTTGTTATTTGCACAATAAATATTAATTATTATTTTTAATCCCAGGAAATCTGGCAAAAAAGACAAAAGTAGCATTATTCAAACTATTGAAGCTGCAATGATTTCAGGGGAGCTCTGGTGGTGTAATGCCTAAGGCACTTGACTGCTAACCAGAAGGCTGGTGGTTCCAACCCACCAGCCACTCCTCTGAAAGAAGATTGGGCAATCTAATTCCATAGTGATACTGCCTCAGAAACCCATGGAAAGATCTCTATTAGTCGGATCTGACTTGATGGCAGTGCATTTGGTTTGGGTTTGGGTTTGGGATGATTTATATAGTGTTAAAGAGAAGGTAATCATAGAAAATGTTAGTAGTATTCCCAGCATTTATACTGTCTCTCTGGATTAACATGGAATGCTTCCAAGCAGAATCTAAATTTCTAATTGAATCCAGCCATTGTACCATCCAGACTGAAAATTAGGACTTTGGGTCATCAAAAAAGTTCAAATGCAAATTTCAGGAGGCATAATCCTAGTGCCTAAGGCATCTGACTACTAACCAGAAGCTGGCGGTTCAAACCACCAGGCACGCCTCAGAAGGAAGATTGGGCAATCTGCTTCTGTAGAGATACCACCTCAGAAACCCAAGGAAGGGTCGCTATGAGTCGAATAGACTAAACGGCAGTGAGTTAGGATTTTTTTAATATTCCTGTCACCACAGATTTCTTTTTCTTTGTCTCTTATTGTAACAAAATAATCTCAATATCTAGTCCAGCTCTAAATTTAGAACCAGGATGCATGATATGCAAAATAAGGCCCACAATTATCAAAGAATCAGTGGGGTAAAGTAAGACTTTGGTAGGCAATTATTTTGTGATTATCAAAATGTTTTAAAAAAGAAAGTTTCTCTAAACTTGACTTATATGCCAAGAAAATCTGCCATCCATTAGTCAAAAATGCTATGTAGAAATTGTTATAAGCCCCAGGAAGTTTTTTGCAATTCAAATTAATCTAAGAATATTTTAGTTATCATGTGACTTGTACATGTCTGAAGCACCAGAGGAGACTGGGTAGAGAGTTGTCATTTTAAAGATAAATAAATAAGTATTACTTTCAGAGTTTACATCCTAATTCCTGGCAATGAACATAATGTCTGATTTGCCAAATGAAGGCCATGGATTGAAAGGAGGAGCTAGGAATGCCGATGTCACTTACATCCTGTGACTTTCACTGTTGTCACGAATGTGGGTAAACACTAAAGTTGACTGTGGAGGCAGGGTATGGAGCATTTTGGCAGCAGTTTTCAAAAAGGAAGCATAAACATATAGACTTAAATCAGGGACTTTGACCAGAATTTTCATCTGTAGCGATAAAGTACCCCTAGTACTTTAGTAGTTTCCCCTAGTTTGCTGCTTGCTTCAAAATAAGCTTAAACTAACTGACTATTCACAAAACCAAACAAACATACTGCTGCCAAGTCAGTCCTGACTCATAGTGACCCCTCCTTTGGTTTCTGAGGCAGTATCTCTATAGAAGTAGATTGTCCAGTCTTACTTCAGAGGAGTGGCTGGTAGGTTTGAACCACCAGCCTTCTGGTCAGCAGTCAAATGCCTTAGGCACTATGCCACCAGAGTTCCTGTTCACAACAGTAGCTAAATCAGAAATCCTGCCTCCAAAAAATTCCCCCCCTTCTAGGCAAATGTTTAGTTAACCACCACAAACCACCCACCCACACCTCTTGCTCTCTATCTCTGGATCTGTATTGTTTTTTTCCTTTTATTGTAGTAAAATACATATATACAACATACAATTCACTATTTTATCTATTTTTATATGTACATTTTAATGGCATTAACTACATTCAGGATGTTGTGAATCACCACTATTTCCACAAATATTTCATCACCCTAAACAAAAATTCTGTGCCCCTTAAGCAGTAACTCCCAACTCCCAACTCCCTCTCCCCCCAGCTCCTGGTAACCTCTAATCTGCTTTCTGTCTCTATGCATTGGTCTATCCAGATATTTCTTATAAGTGGAATCATACAATATTTGTCCTTTTGTGTCTGGCTTATTTCACTTAGCATAATGTTTTCAAGGTTGATCTATGTCATAACATATATCAGAATTTCACTCCTTTCTATAGCTGAATAATATTCCATTGTAAATATATACCACATATTGTTTATCCATTCATCTGTTGATGGACACTTGGGATGTTTCCACCTTTTGGCTATTGTAAATAATACTGCTATGAACGTTAGTGTACAAGTATCTGTTTGAGTTCCAGTTTACAGTTCTTTTGGGTATATACCTAAAGCAGGAATGGATGGGTCATATAGTAAATTTAGATTTAACTTTTTGAGGAATTGCCAAACTTCTCCATAGCAACTGCACCATTTTACATTCCCACCAGCAATGCACAAGGGTTCATATTTCTCCACAACCTCACCAATCCGTGTTTTTTTTTCTCAAAATGTTAGTTGTCCTAGTAAATGTGAAGTAGTACCTCATTGTGGTTTTTACTCATATTTCCCTAGTGACTAATGATCTTGAGCATCTTTATGTGCTTATTGGCCATTTGTATATCTTCTCTGGAGAAATGGTTTTTCAAGTCCTGTGCCCATTAAAAACTTTTTTTTTTTTGTCTTTTTTATTACTGATTTGTAGAAGTTGTTTATATAGTCTGGGTATTAAACTCTTGTCAGATACAATTTGCAAATATTTTCTCCCATTCTTTCAGTTGTCTCCAATTTCCTGAGAATGTCTTTTGATGCATGAAAGTTTTTAATTTTGATAAAGCCACATTTATCTATTTTACCTTTTACAGCTCATGTTTTTGGTGTTGTATCTAAGAATCTATTGCCAAATCCAAAGTCATGAAGATTTGCCCTTAGGTTTTCTTCTAAGAGTTTTACAGTTTTAGCTCTTACATTTGTCTTTGATCCATTTGGTGTGATGGAGGGGAACTTCATTCTTTTGCATGTGGAAACCCAGTTGTCTCAGTACCATTTCTTGAAGAGACTATTCTTTCCCCATTGAATGGTCTTTGCATTCTTGTCAAAAATCAATTGGCCATAGTTGTATGGGCTTATTTCTGAACTCTCAATTCTGCTTTATTGGTCTATATGCCTATCCTTTTGTCTACCACAGTGTTTCAATTACTGTAGTTTTGTAGTAAGTGTCAAAATCAAGACGTGTGAGTCCTCCAACTTTGTTCTTCTTCCTCAAGGTTAATTTGGCTATTCAGAACCTCTTAAAATACCATATGAATTTTAGGATTGACTTTTCCTTTTCTGTAAAAAGAAGCTGTTACAATTTTAATAGGATTTGCATCTAATCCGTGCATTGCTGTAGGTAGTACTGACATCTCAACAGGAGTAAGTCTTCCAATCTATGAATACGAGATGTCTGTCTCATTTCTCTTTTGCCTGTCTTCAAGAGACTTCATTTGCTCTCTTAGTTAGGATTTAGGTAGACAATTACCTGAACCAATTATTTCAACCTTCAGTGTGCAGGAGGAGCCCTAGTGGTGCAGTAGTTAAGCACTTGGCTGCTAATGAAAAGGTCAGTGGTTTAAATCCACCAGCCATTCCATTAGAGAAAGATGGGGTAGTCTGCTTCCATATATATTACAACGTTGGAAACTTTATGGGGCAATTCTCTTCTGTCCTATGAGGTAACTATGAGTCAGAATCAACTCAATGGCAATGAGTTTAGTGTGCATGAGCCTCTTAAGAGAGCTGCTTGAGAATACAGATACCTAGAACTCACCTCCAAAGATTCAGGTCTTAGATAGAAGGGTCATGTAATCTGCACTTTGAACAAGTGTTCCAGGAGATTCTGATGTTGTTGGTCCCAGGATCTCCCTCTGATAGACACTAATTTAGACCACATGCACAAAGTAAGCAGGAACATATTCTGATATATTTGCTGTATCCCACCACAATGCCTAGTATATGCAAGCAATACATATTTGTTCAATTATTATGCATGCAGTAAATATTTATTGAATTAATATTTAATGCATGCAGTATTATTTGCTGATTTACTTATTTAATCACACCTTAAATTTCTGTAGCATTTTACCATTTTGCAAAACACTAGATGCTTTATCTGATGACTCCTACATCTGTATACCCAGGTCTGGCATTGCTCTAAAGCTCAGATTTCATCCTTAAACTGCCCTATTGAGCATTTTGATATGTGTATTTCAGATATCTTAACATGTCTAAAACATTAAATTAATTCTTTTTCTTGCAAAGCCAACTCTCCATCTTCTTTATTTCCTTCATGCATGCCATTATTTTCTAAGTCATCTTTGACTCCTTTCTCTCCTTCACCTCCATATGCTAAATTCATTTGACATATTTTTTCTAAAACTTCTTCCTTGCCTCTAGAGCTCATTTCCATTTCTGTGGCAGTTCAAGCCTTTATCAGTTCACTCCTGCACTCTTCCAATGGAATCCTAACTGCCTCTCTCCTAAATTACAAGATCTATTGCTAGATCACATTTTCTAAAATACACTCTATATCATATTCCCCTCTGCACAAAAATGTTAATACTATCATAGTCTCTGAAGAATAAAGAGCTCCAGATCTTTTGCCTGGCATTCAAGACACTCCACTAACACTCATTCTTATCATTTCAGCCTTCCTGTCTACTGTCTCCCATTAGAATCCTGTACTCCTGCCAGACTTTCCTCTGAATGTGCGCTACTTATTTTTAAATCTGAACAGCTGCTCCAATTCATTGTTCCCATCATTAGTGTGGAACAAAATCAAGACTCTAATTTGGGACTTATTCTTTCTAGGTAGGCTGAAGTTGGAAGAAGTTTATAAAATAAGACTATAAATGAGAACATGTTTTTTGGTGGTTCTTACATCCTTTTTGCTTTCCAACTCTTCCCCATTCCTTCTCATTGTCCATGTGTAGGATCACTTTTTTCACATTAATACAAGAAAGGGAAGAGGTGGTTGGAAACTGACCTGCGATGGGTGGGCTCACCAAGTATGGCACTGCATGAAGAAAGTATACCACACCAAGTGCTGAAGACAAGGAGGTGGTCCCCACTATTTCTGCAGTCACTACTGGGATCAAGGTCACATAGGCACCATCAAAGTAACCAAAGGTGCAAGAGAAAGGCACGAGCAAGGGGAGACTTTGAAGCATTGGGAGGCAGAGATAGCAGAGCCCATCTAGTCCCACAGCAAAGAGGTAGCAAACATACTGGTAGTTCTTCAGACACCTGTGAATTGAAAAAACAAAAATGAGTGTAACATGCAAAGGTTCTATCAAAAAGCTTCAGAATCACAGCTATGAAACAGTAAGTATCGCAGTTACTTATAGAGATGGCTGCTCCACTGTGTGTTACCTAAGTTGTCTTCCTATCTTTCCTTTGGTATATATAGTCCCAAATTCAAGAACCATTGTCCCCAAGAAGCAGGGCATAGTAGAAAAAGTAGAAAGATGTAAATTTGAATCCAGTTCTATCACCTACTAACTGCCTAACTCTATCATCAGTTTCTTTAGTTGTAAAATAAGAGGATTAGTTAGGGTTTCTCTAAGGATAATTGTGAAATAATGTAAAGTGTCAGAAGACTGGTATTTTCTAGCAATCTACTATACTGTGTGCTTTTAGATACATGATCCATTGACATGTAGCACACCTAGATGCTCAATAAACAAAATAGTTTTACAAAAGACAAGTTTGAGTGTGAAGACATTAAAGTAGTTTTCCAGAGATGATTAAGATTTTGTTCTAGAACTAAGCTTTATTTTATTTTAAGACCTCCTCAGTTGAGGTCTTTCATTCCATTCCATTTTCTTTCTGTAGCTCCAAACCCATCTGTGATACCAGTTCTTTCAAAGACTACATAATGTCACCACCAGTAATTTTCCTTGGAGAGCATTTTATGCTTTACATTTTCCACACACGGGCTCATCTGAGTTTCACAAAATGCTATGAGATCAGCAGACAAATATTACATTGGCCCATTTTACAGATGAACACCCTTGGGGCTCTGAGGGATTAGGTGATTTTCTCTGGGTCACAAAACTAATAAGGGGAAGAGCCAGCACAAGAATGTAAGTCTTGTAAGTCTCAAATTATAGATACCTACAACACAGCTCTGGTAGCATAGTGCCTAAGGCATCTAACTGCTAACCAGAAGGCTGGCTGTTCAAACCCACCAGCCACTCCTCGGAAAGAAGATGGGGCAATCTACTTCCATAGTGATACTGCCTCGGAAACCCAAGGAGGGGTCGCTATGAGTCGGGTCCGACTAGACAGCACATAACAAAACAACAACAACAACAACACAGCTCTGGTAGTGTAGTGTCTACGGCATCTAACTGCTAACCAGAAGGCTGGTGGTCAAACGAACCAGCCAGTCCTCAGAAGGAAGATTGGGCAATCTACTTCCGTAGTGATACTGCCTCGGAAACCCAAGGAGGGGTCTCTGTGTCAGATCCAACTTGACGGCAGTGAGTTACAACACATCTATATCAATCAGCTTCTTGTTGAGTTACTTGATTGTAAAGATAGATATTAGTTGTACTTCCCTTTCTTCCTTATGCATTAAAAATGTGGAATTAACCCTAAATGTCATATTCACAACACTGGAGAATGGCAGTTGAATCCTGCCTAATTATCCAAGACATAAAATGTGAAAAGCTACAATGAGTATAGTTTTCTAAGGTCACTGTTCAAGGTTAAAGAATGCTGTCTTTGTTCCAAATAGCAAAATATTTGCTGAAGAAACTACTCAGTAGATTTCTTATAACTTTGGTTTAGAAGCTTACAATTACAGTGAAAGCATTTACTGTTTGCACTGTCAAACATAGATATGCAGCTACAGATCATATGTTGTTACTGTACTTGATCTTCTTACCTAAACTGATTCTGCTCCTTTCTCCATGACCAGCTAGCCTCTCTATGGTTCACAAGAATCTAACACACAACATCCAGCTGGAAGTTGTAGTACTTGGGGATTGACTCTACTTGGGATGGAGTTAAATCTGTCACCAGAACTTGTAATTACCCCAGGGTCTGCAACTTAAAAACATACCCTCCCTTCTCCAATTTAGGTAGACCCAACATCTTAAACAAGCTAGAACGGGGGTCAGCAAACTGTGCCTAAGGCACTTGACTGCTAACCAGAAGGCTGGCGGTTCAAACCAACAAGCCACTCCTCAGAAGGAAGATGGGGCAATCTACTTCCGTAGTGATACTGCCCCAGAAACCCAAGGAGTGGTCGCTATGAGTTGGGGCTGACTCGATGGCACATAACAACAACAACAAGCCTACCACATGTTTTTGTATGACCTGTGAGATAAGAATGATTTCTATATTTTTAAATAGTTAAAAAAAATTAAAAGAAGAATATCTTATGACACATGAAAATCAAATTTCAGTATTTATAAGTAAAGTCCTGGAACACAGCCATTCTCAATTGTGTAGATGCTGTTGTTCATGGCTGCTTTTGTACTACACTAGCAGAGCTGGGTAATCACAACAGAAATCATATGGCCTATAAAGCCAAAAATATTTATTATCTGTTACTTTACAGAAAAAGTTTGCCAATCCCTGATCTAGAACAGCCAGCAAGGGAATTGCCTTCTTTTCTTTTCTTTTTTTTTTTTTTAATTTAAGGCTTGTTAACAAGCCCCCAAGAATGAGTAATGCTCCCCACCAGGAAATTACTAGGTGTTCTAGTAATTAGGTATTCTCTTGGGTAATGGGTAAAGAGAAACCCGAAGCTAAAATCCCGTAGTGGAGAACCAGTTGTGGTTTCATGGGGGTTACCTTCTGTCGGTTAGCCATCCAAAGGTGATATTGCCGATAATGTCAATCACCCCCAGTATGGACATCAGAAAAGCAGCTTGCTGGTGACTCACTCCAACACTCAAAGCATAAGGCACCAAATACACAAAGAGAGGGCTGCAACCATAAGCCATAAACAGAACAGAGATGGCTAACACAACAAAGTCTGACTTCATTAAAAAACTGTATTCCTGCTGCAGAGAACAACAAAGGCAGGTCTGTGCCCATTCTTTGGTCACAGGTGAACAGGGAGATGCCCATTTAAAGTCTTGTTTCTGAGTTCTACAGACATGATTCTGCTCTGGAGTTGCACGGTCCTCTTTAAGAGTAATTGGTCGCATCAAAGCTCCGCAAACACAGAGATTCAAAACGAAGCCCCCGAGAATGAGTAATGCTCCCCGCCAGGAAAACTGTTCGATAAGGAACTGAACCACAGGGGCCAAGATGAAGGTACCAATGCCACTTCCCGACATGGCGATCCCATAAGCAAGGGCTTTCCGTCTACTGAAATATCTGCCAACCATGGCAATAGCTGGAGAGTAACAAAGTGCAAATCCAAGACCTGTGAATAAAGAGAACTCCGTAAGTACATCCTGGACAGCTTATAATATATATATATATATATATATGTTTCAGAAAAGTTACTGTATTAAAGGGAATCTGACCTTCTGTTAACCCCTTTCTAGCTGTTTTCTACACTAAACTGAAAAAAGTCTCTCCTCTCACCAGTCATCCACAATTTGTAAAATACAGCATATGTGACTTTCTTCTTAGAAAGAAAAACCTTAAGGAAATACGAAGTCTTCAAAAAAATGAAATGAAGAATTTTAAAATTATAGAAACTAAATTTGAATCAACTAGAAAATGTGAATCATGTGGACCAAAGAAACTTGTTTTCTTTCATTCTTCCTATTTTATATTGTCTAGAAATCGCCTCAACTCTTTACTGGCTGTGAAGACACAACCCTGATAATCTGGACCACTCTGGAATTTGGTTCAAGCAACAGATATGATTCCATGAAAGTCCTAGAGTAATTTCACTTAGTTGGAAAACATCATAGCCAATTTCATATATGAAAATAGCAACCTGAATATATCCCCAAGTCAACAGAAAATGATTAATAGTTCAGAAAGCCTTTTTAAAGATTTTCAGGTTCTATTTTAAGTCAGGAAAATATGAAGGGCTTTAATTCTGGTTTTCATGGCACCTAAAATCCCAGGCAAGGAAAGGAGACCCAGCTTTAGCTTCTGTCCCCACATGCAGTGTAAGGTGACCAACCATCCCAATTTGCCTGGACTAAGCAGTTTCCTAGGAGCTCTGGTGGTGTGGTGCCTAAGGCATGTGACTGCCAGCCAGAAGGCTGGCGGTTCAAACCCACCAACCACTCCTCATTAGGAAGATTTGGCAGTCCACTTCTGTAGTGATACTGCCTCAGAAATCCAAGGAGGGGTCGCGAGAAGTAGGATCTGACTCAACGGCAGTGAGTTTGTTTTTGTTTTTATTTTTGAAGAGGTTTCCTAGACATGAGATTTTTAGTGCTAAAAAGAAGCCAGTCCCAGACAAAATGGGATAACTGGTCTACCCAGCAGCTGGGTCCTTTGGTTACTAGGGAAGATGCTTTGTATAATTGACAGTTAGACTTACATCTTCACTATGAGACTACATTGTTTCTTAGGCTGATTCGTGTTACCCCTTTGGCACTGTGCCTGGACAGGTGTTAGTGCTACTCTCACAGCCCCTCCGAGAGATGGGACAGGTGTTAGTGCTACTCTCA
>NW_006921705.1:9023786-9031619 GCF_000298275.1 Orycteropus afer afer
AGAGATGGGACAGGTGTTAGTGCTACTCTCACAGCCCCTCTGAGAGATGGGACAGGTGTTAGTGCTACTCTCACAGCCCCTCTGAGAGATGGGACCAACTGCTACTCCAGTCCCATCAACCAACCCCATTGAACCTATGCAGTCCCCTGAAGTGTGATTTACAGAATGTACATATATTGTTTCTCTTTCCATGAAATTCATTATGATTCCCTAAAGGAATACTTCCAGAGCATTGAGAGGATGTGTAATACAAAAATATTCACAGTAAAAGGCTTCCTTTTTTAAATTGGAAACCCTCATTTATTGGACAACAGTGTTCATTATGAAGCAAGATCAACTCAGGTTGACGGGGAGTAGTATTTTAATGTCTTGGCAAACATGTTGGGAGAATGATCATTTCTAAAAATTTATGTTGCCCTGGCTAGTATCTCATTTCTTCTGAGTACAGAATCTCAGCCACACACTGCTGCCAAAAGGAAGGCCAGCAGTTCCTTTCATCATGTGGCTGAATGAAAGTGGTGGTACATTTTCACTAGGTTAGTGCAATCAATTTCATTTCCAGCTCTTTTGTTTAACTGTTTAGGTAGACATAAGTTAGGTCAGCTAAATTATGCATCTAACAAAATAGTATTTTATGAATTACTCTTCTGTTGATGTGCTTGACAAGCCCTGGGATGAGGTGGAGTGAGACAGGTGGTACAAAGTGCTCTTACCTGTAAGAACTCCCAAAGTGAGGTAGAGATGCTTCAGACTGGTGGCAAATGAGCCCAGGATGAGACCAGTAGATGCAAGCAAGCCACCCAGCATGATCCCCACTTGACAGGACAAATGGTTACTGACAACACTCCCAAGTGGAGCTTCAAAAACAACAATAAATAGGTTCAACAGAAAGGCCTTGTGGTCACTCGAAAAGGCTGTGGTGTTGCATTGGCAAAGCAGAGAACAAGCAACCTTTAAAGCAGTGAGCCCACTCCATTAAGTCTAGAGATTTGGAACCAGGCTCAGAGAGAGAGGAGATGACTTGTCCATGGTCTCACAGACAGTAAGTAGCAGAGTTGGAATTAGAACCCAAGTCTCCTGGGTTAAAATTCAGTGTTTATTCTACTTCTCTATTCTACTACAGTCATAATCCCAGGACTCTGGATGTTTTTAAACAGTGGGATCAATTCTTAATTCAAATTACATATCACTTGCATAGGGATGTGTCTTATATGCTCCATACATACAGTATTGATCATATACCATTAGCAATAATGATAACAGTTAATTGGTGGAGAAGGGGGGTGGGCTGCACTGTGAGACAGCAACGTTATATAGGAAAGGGCAGGAGAGAGATCATAAATGAATTCCACAATCTGGCACTTCTTTCTGGCTTCAGGGCACCCTGTGGATGAGATATCAAAGCCTAAAAAATCTAGGAATTCCCACCTTTTGGTTGGCTTTCCCCTATTTGTGGCTTACCGACGTAACAGAATTGTGTTGCCCTCAAGGCTTATAGGCTATCAATTAAGGCTGGAAGATGTCAAGGAGGATTTGAAATTCAGGAGGATATGATATGCCCAAATACGTCATGAGGACGTATTACTCAGGGCATCTGATACAGAGTGCAGGGGTATTTTATCCTGTTACTCTTGCTCATTGGGTTTCCCAGATCAGTCTGATAGGTGATAGAGGTGATGGATGGGAAAGGAATATGAATTCCTTTTTGAGGAAGTATTCATGCTATACCAGTACAACTAGGAGTAGTAACAAGATCAGAAGAGCAAATACTCTTGCTATCTGTAGAGTATGAAAATTTTTGTGTTGAATAGGTTGAAATTGGGGCCTGACTCAAATGAATGTGACAGAATCAGCCATCAACCTGATGTTTCCTGTCTAGTAAAAACAGTGCATGCATGCTTGGCTGTATATAACACATCCTCTGGAGAACAGGAATGAGCCAATCCCTTGAATATGTCTGATTCTCCAGGCTGCTGCTGCTATGGCTATTGGGAAGTGACAACATTTACACCAAATTCAATGAAAAATGTTTACTTCTCTGCTCACCAGTAGGGTGTATCTATCTCTAGCGGATGTCCCAAATGTGATTCCGTAGCCTCTGGTCCATACTCTGAACTCATTTAATGTTATGAGGTGAGCAGGTTGGTTGTTAGGTACAACAGGCCTCAAGCTCTTGCATGGAATTTAAACACATTGCTTCTGATATGACTCTGCTTTAGCTCAATTCCTCTCCTTGACATTGACCATACTAGTCACCTAACGTCATTTACTCTTATTTGAGAGATTGTATTCTCCAAAAGATAAGTAGTGAGGGAATTGAGTCACTTGTGTCCTCTGAGAAAGACAAACATGGCTCTCTCAGTATGCTGTTATGAAGACTGTGACTAATAATGTGACCCTGAAATCCAATTGATTGCTTTCCTGGTTTAAAAAATAGGCTAGGAAACCCAAATATGTGATTTGTTGCTCCCTTAAAACCTTCTAGTGCTGTTAGTTCAAAGAGTCAATTTAGTCTTCTCATGAAACCTGCCTTTACGTCCAGAATTGTGTTCAAATTCCTCCCAACCAAGGAAATATATTTTAGCACAATTCAACTAATTCCAAAATATGTACATCTTTTTCTAAAAGAATCTGCAAAACACCACATAACATGGATGAACTTGGAAGACATTACGCTGAGTGAAAATAAGTCAATCATAGAAGGACAAATATTGTATTAGTTCATTATTGTAAAAAGTGAAGGAAAGGTATATAGATGAAAGGAAACTTTCTTTGTTGGTTACTGGGGAAGGGGAAGGGAAGAAACACTGCAAAAATAAAAGTAAAAATATGAATCAGTACATAGAATGGCATCAGATGAAGTTATTTATAAGTTACAGAATTAGTATAGTATCTCCTTTCGCCATCAAGACATGGCCTGAAACGCTAATAAGTTCCTAAAATACTTAAGACTCATCTAAGTGAAAAGGAATAAATGGGCATAGGCTGAAAAGATTTCATTTAAATTTGATCCAATCTCAGAAACTCTCTCAGACACTAAATTAAATAACCTTGGTTTGAAATTTTAAAAAAAAATTTAAAATTTTTTATTTTAATTCCTTTTTAAAAAAGGAAAAAATTAAGGTCTATCTTCCTCTTCTCTATACATAAAATAAGACTCAATGAATTCTAAGAATATCTTATACACCTTATATAGAGTCTTTGTGGTTTCTTGAATGAAATTATAGCCATAGTTAATGTGTTTAATGCATGATTACACCATTTTATCCTTCCCCAATACTTCTGTAAGCATAAATATTCATGTGCATGAAAAATGATAAAAATCTATGAGTAAAATTGTGAACCCTCTGGGAAGAAAACAAAGACTTGAGAAATGATGCACACATTGTTGGGCACTCATTTAAGGAGATCATATAGAAATGGCTTATGTTTACATGACTGGATACTGAGGAGGCCACAGCATTTGGAAAACAGAAATTTACTGTAATGGTAAATTTCCAAAATCAGAATGAGTCCTATGACGTGCAGCAGTATTCTGTGAATGGAAGAACCAAGCAGTGTGTGTCCTTTGGAGTGTATTACCTACCTATTCCATCTGACATCAGCCAAGAACATTAATTCCACAAGCAAGTCTGATTGGGTTTTGCTGAATGTAGGATGGATTGCTTCTTTTCATATAGTCTTAGCCAATTTTCAAGTATGCTTTCCATTTAGAAAAACTGGTAATCAAGGGTACTGGAAGGTCATTGTCGTGTACAGTTCAAGACTAGCCAATAATTATCTCTTTAAAGTGACACTCACCACAGAGCATAGTCACACAGTCTACAATGGAATGGATCCATGCTGTTTGTGCATAATCCTGAGCAAAATATGTCTGGAACTCAACAAAAAAAATTGAGATACACCTGAAAAACAGAATGCAAGCATTTTATACAGAAGTGCTGTCACTAATATCTTCAAGTTCTAGCAGGTTGTTACATAAGTCAACACTTGACAATGAAGAGTTATACATGGCACAGAAATTTCAACTATAGGATCTGTCCAACATAATAAATAGACGATGATGATGATGATGTGGGATATATATAAAAGGATACATTCTGGAGAACTATTTTTAAAACAAAAACAAACAAACAAACAAATAAAACACCTCTCTGCCATTGTGTCAATTCCGACGCATAGTGATCCCCATTGGGTTTCCAAGGCTGTAAATCTTTACAGAAGCGGACCGCCCATCTTTTTTCCATGGAGTGGCTGGTGGGTTTGAACCACTGATGTTTCGGTTAGCAGCCAAAAGCCTTAACCAGTACACTACCAGAACTCCTTATTTTTAATAACTAAATAGTATAAACAACGTAATTATTAATAAAGGACTGGTTAAATAAATTATGGCATATTAGTATAATAATATATTTTTAGGTATCAATGATAATGAAGTCAATCTATATTTATTGACTTGGAAATTCACAGCATAGTGATTAGTAATAAAAGTAACTATAGAATAATTCATATAATAAGGGTTTATTTTTTAAAAAACCGTAATACAGATAAAAATGTGTAGTGTAAACTTTGTAAAAAGCCTGAAAGTTATACAACAAAATGTAATCAATTGTAATATGTGAAATGGTAAGATTATAGATGATCATTTTGTCTTTATTCTGTAGTCTATTTTACAAAGAATACATATTTCTTATATAATACACACACAAATATACACACAGAGGTTTTCACATTGAAAAATAGAGTTAATTACTTAGAAAAAAATGACAAAAATGAACCAGAAGCAATAGTTCGCATCACTGTGTAACTTGGAAGGAGCCTCATACAGATTAGAAGGAAGGTTATAGAGCTTGGTGATAGCAGGAGAAGAAATCGGAACTAGTGGCTTGGGATGACATAAGAGGTAATCAGTCTCTCTGGATAGGGCCAGATTCTAACTCATCATGTTCTGGCAACCAATAACGCCCTATATTTATATTCTCCCTCTCTTATCTTCAGGTTGCTGCTGGTTCGTGAAGGTGGGTGGAGAGGTTGGAAAGGAAGAGAGAAAATCAGGACGGTGTGTAAGGCTGGGCCAGCTTCACAGGTGTCACACGGAGCCCAGCACTTGAAAACATAAAACTTGACTTAATATTCCACTATCACCATCTTCAAATTCTTAATAACTTTATGTTTGAACTTGTGTTTTGTAAGTCCAATGGGACAATGGAGCACACCTGTGGACAGAGGGAATATAAGCAGTATGTATGTCTGCAGTTCTTTGTACTCATCTGCATATAGTTTTAGAGATGTTTCATGAGCACAGAATTCCTGGAGACCCACAATATGCAGGAGCTCATTAGATTGAAAGTAAGTGCAAGGTGAATGTGTTACATCTCAGACTGAGTAAGCATGGGAGTAAGCTGATAGCCCCCAGAAAGGCCACGCTTTTCTTTGAAACCAGAACTTGCTTAAATGGAGAAAGAAGGCAATAATAGTATTCTAAGAAACACGAATGACCAAGGAACCCTAGCATATCCTTTCTACTCATGTGTTTCCCTGTATTACTACCATCCTACCACCCATTGCTCTTGGGTCAATTGCAATTCATGGCGAGTCCATGTGTTACAGAGTAGAATTTCTCTGGATTTTTCTTGGCTGTAATCTTTACAGAAGCAGATCACCAGGCCTTTCTTCCATGGTGCCAATGTGTGGGTTCAAACTGCCAACCTTTCAGTTAGTAGTAAAGCACAGTTTTTTACCCGAGCCAGGGACCTCTTTCCCAGTGTTAGCCAACCACTGTTGCTGAAAATGATAACATATAAGGAAAGGGAAAGATGGGATTACCGATAGGTTCATTCCCTTTCAGTCCTTCCTTACTCATCAGTACGCTGAAGGTGGAGAGTGTTGGCAGAAAAGAGAACATGTGTGCATATATCAAGAAGTGAAATAAAAACAGTTGAGTTAGTTTTGTGCAGAATTTCCACTGTACAGGTAAGAATGAAATGCATATGCATGTATGAGCTACAAATTATGGCATGCTTAATTTTGGTGATCCCACATATGAGTTAAATACTCTTATATTTGCATTTAAAACTAGCATTGGATAACGGAAAGATGAGCAAACAATTTAATGTATGTATTTTTTTTACTCAGAACAGTGTTAAATAGAAAATTTTAAAAAATCATAACAAGTCAAGAGAGATCACGGGAGGAAGCACCTTAAACTGCTTTTTGAACAGGGGGTGCTGCATTTTCTTCCTTTTTTTTTTTAATGATATATTTTATCTTATTTTCTGTCCTTATTGAGTCTATACACAGCAAAAATACACCAATTCAACAGCTTCTACATGCACGCCTCGGTGACATTGATGGCATTGTCTGAGTTGTGCAGCCGTCCTCACCCTCCTTTTCTGAAGTGCTCTTCCCTCAGTCACTTAAACTCACTGCCTCCTAAGGTTCCTACTTGCTATTGTCCATTAGGCCCCATACAGATCTTAAAAGACCCCAGTACTGAAGGCAGGCATTCTTTGCTAGTTAAGCTAAACTACTGTTTGGTTTTAAGAAAAGTCCAGGGAATGTTTTTAGTTTAAGGTTTAAAGATTATCTCAGGGCAATAGTCTCAGGGGTTGATGTAGACTTCATGGCTCCAGGAAGCCTGAAGTCCATGAGAATTTGGAATTCTGTTCTGCATTTTCCCCATTTGATCAGGATTCTTCTATAAGATCTCTGATCAAAATATTCGGGTGTGGTAGCGGGACCCCATCCAGTTCTTCTGGTCTCACTGCAAATGAGGCAGTTGTTCATGGAGGCAATTAACCACATATTCCATTTCCTCCTCTTATGCCTGACTCTCCTTTTTCCTCTGTTGCTTCAGGCACAAATTTTTGTGATTTGAATGGCCCTTGTAAGCTTTTAAGACCCCAGGCACTGCACAATGAATGTGTAGGAGGTAGACCTGAAGCATTAAACATGTTATTAGGCCAATCAACTAATATGCGGCTCTGCATTTTCATTTTTCACTGAGCACCACAAATTATACTGTTGTCCTTGGTGTTAGGAAAGAGAAATAGGAACAGAATGGAGAAGTAACTTCTAAGTCTTGGCTGGGGTCTCAAGATGCTGGAAGACAGTCTGGTGTGCAGAGTATATGGTAGGACTCAGCACTTGTGAAAGGAAGAGGAAACAGAGGGCGAGGTCAAACTGTGCTGTAAGTCCAACAAAACGGAAGTCAACCCAAACGCAATGGCAGTGCTGTTATGCCTCCAGCAATCATTGGATGTGGGCCCCCATCAAGGGCATGCTATTGGGAAAGGCAGCCCTCTGCAGCTGAGCGGGGACACACAGGGTGCTTACAGCAGCAGGCCGTCCCGTACACCCTGTAGCTGAGTGTACCCACAAGTGACACATCTCTGCACTCACTATAGTTCCCTCCTTGTTCTCCACACTGAGCACTGTATCCAGTCAACTTAGTCCAATGGATACGAAAAGTGGTCCTTCTCCATTCAGTGACTTAAGTCAGACACACCCTGCAGTAGATCTGATGCTCACTCCATAATGATATCAGTTTGGAGTACTGATGCACAGTCACATCTAACAACACAATGGTAAGTAGCATAACTGTGTAGCCACTATGCTGGACACTTGAGATTCAGTGTGAGACAAGATTTGATTTGATCAATTTAAATTTAATTAAAATATCACACAGCTTTGTAAAAGCATGAATTAACTGCAACAGTGAAAACCCCTATGATGTTTCTTTTTTTTTTTATTTTATTTATTGTGATTTGGGTGAAGATTTACAGAGCAAATTCACTTTCTATACAGCAGTTCACATATACTTTGTCTCGTGTC
>NW_006921705.1:9031719-9034334 GCF_000298275.1 Orycteropus afer afer
TACTCTCCTGCCCCCTGAGCTGTCTCCCTGTGCATAAGCAGCCCTTCCTTCTCCCATGACTGTTTTCTCCAGGGCATGTGTCTACTTGAGGTAAATGTTTAACTCACATGCCTGTCTTTTGTTTGGCTGGAAACCACAGGTGTGGGTTCAATTCCAGATCTGAAGGGCAGCTAGGGGCCATAGTCTCAGTGGTTCCACCAGGATCTATTGGACCAGCAAACCTGGTCCCAACCACCTATGATGTTTCTTAACATCCTATAGATTACTACACTGGTATTTTTTTTTTTTTACCCACTAGGACTTCAATTTAAGTAAAGAATGGTATCTTGGATATTGCCTCATTGAAACAGTTATACTGCCCTTAGTACTACTGAGATTTTGAACTAGATACATCTTCATTGTTAGGGGCTGTCCTCTGCATTGTAGGGTTGTTCAGTGGCTTCCTTGTCCTCTACCCAAAATGTCTCCTAGAGGTCAACATCAGCCTGGCTGAGAACCAGTGATCTAATCAAACACCAAGTTCTACATACTCTACCTTCTACATGTGTCTCCAATCCCTCCACTTACCACTACCCTAATTCATACCACTGATCAGAATCTCTTTTCTCCTCACTAAATCTTTTGACTATGTTTGGCTCTCGTGACTTTTTTTTTTTTTTTAATCTTACTTTGCTGTTACTTTGTTTTCTTAACTGACCAGTCCTATCAGTCAAACACCTCTACTGTTGTGAGTTGCTGTTGAATTGGCTATGACTCATGTTGTTGTTATGTGCCCTCAAGTCGGACCCAACTCATAGCGGCCCCTCCTCATGTTTCCCAGGCAGTATCGCTAGGGAAGTAGATTGCCCCGTCTTCCTTCTGAGTAGTGGCTGGTGGGTTTAAACTGCCAGCCTTCTGGTTAGCAGTCAAGTGCCTTAGGCACTACACTACCAGAACTCCTTCCTGGCAACCTTATTTATACTAGAACAAAACGTTGCCAGTCCTGTGCTATCTTTATGCTCTTTGATATATTTGAGCCCATTGTTGTAGCAGCTATTGTGGCAATCCATTTCATTAAGAGTTTCTCGCATTTTTTGCTGACTCTACTTTACATATATGAAAGTCAAAAATAGTAGCTGATTCTGGAGCCAGTGAGGCTGGATAAACCCCCAAAACTATTGCTCTGAGATAATCTTTAAACCTTAAACCAAAAATATCCCAAAGTCTTCTTAAAATGTAACAATAGTTTAGCTTAACTAGTAAAGGATATCTGCCTGAGCACTGTGCTTTTTTAAGAAAGAACTATGGATATGGGATCAAATTCACAAAAGCAACTCAAAAAATTTGGTAGGAAACTTTACGGGGCTGGGAGCTTATGTTAATGGGGGAGGAACAACTCAGAAAAGGAGGGTGAGAGCGGTTGCACAGCTCAAAGAACAGAATCAATGTCACTGAATTGTACATGTAGAAACTGAACTGTGTATGTTCTATTGTATATGTTCTCAACAACAACAACGAAGTTAATTTTTAAAATAATAATACCTGAGATTCTTGTCTAAATATGTGAACAGGCTTGCCAGAGATAATAACCACATATGTGCTTCTGAAGTATTGTGACCTTCATGGTACACAGGGGAAATATTGTATCACTTCTTAGCCATTCTCAAAAGCAAAAAGGATCATGGAATTATCCTAATTGCAAAGTTTCATGACCTATGCCTTTAAATCCAGGCATGGTCATAACAAAGCACACGTGGTTCTCACTCTGGAAGCTCTTTTGGTTGCTCTTTGGCATATTTGTGCAATCGCAGACATCAAGAGAGCTGGGTTCTGATCCCTGATTCTCACACTGAATATATGAGTGTCATTGATAAAGCTTCTTAATCTCCCAGGGTTTGTTTGCTCATCTTTAAAATATGATAAACATTGATATATGTTAGTCCAAATAGGTTAGATGGTGCTGCATTAGCAAACAACAACTAACCTCATTTCATGGTTTGACAGGCTCTGTTTATAAGAATATGGAAACAAAATATCACCCAAGTGTCATCTGCTATGAAATGACATTCTCAAAGATACTTTCTCTCAAGGGGCCAACAGGCTTGCTGTCTCCATCTTGCCATATTGTTGTAAAATTTTGCTACTGAGTCTAGAGGTAGGTTCTGACAACATCTGACATTTGGTTAAGACTTTTCTCAGCAATAACATTAATCTACTAACTCAATACAGAAAGCGATCCAAAAGGCACTGTAACCTAGTGGTTAAAAGCACTGCCACTTATTAACCATGGGATCTTTAACACGTTATTCAACGTGCGATATGGATTAAATGATTTTATCAGTGAAAATGCTTGGAACAAGGCCAATGAGCATAGAATAAGTGCTCAGCTAACATTAGCAATTATCTGTAGGAATGTGCCTGTTGGTAAAAGACTTCCACAGTTCCATAGAACTCCACACGTCTATTGCTCTTAGTGAACAGCGGCCCAAAAGACTTAAGGAAAAATAGGCTTCAGCCCTGGGGGTTTTCTTTGGATACTTAAACCAAATGTCACCTCCAACTCAAGTGGTTAATTTATGACTGTTGTTGTTAAGTCGGCCCTGACTCATAGTGACCCCTCCTTGGGTTTCTGAGTC
>NW_006921705.1:9035364-9036543 GCF_000298275.1 Orycteropus afer afer
TAAGGCATTTGCCTGCTAACTGGAACGTTGGTGGTTCAAACCCACCAGCCATTCCGCAGAAGGAAGATGGGGCAATCCACTTCTGTAAAGATTTACTGCCTTGGAAACCCAATGGGCATCACTATGAGTCAAAATCTGCTCCATGGCAGTGAGTTTGATTTTCTTTGAAAGATGTGTTGCCAGAGAAGAGCAACAAAGAGTTCTTTTTAAAGAACACACCAGTGGAGAAAGAGCTAGTACCTGCAGTTTCCAAAACTGTATTTATTCCAAAGACATGAAGAGTGAGTCCCATTGGGTACATTTACTTAGTTTACGCATATTCAATTCTATGTTCCCAGACAAAAGAGAGAGAGAGAGAGAAGAGCAGCAAGAATGAGAGAATCCCTGTATTCACGTTGTAGTCATTCAGCTGCCTTCCTTGAACGTTAGCTCAGCCTCTCTCATCATAGCCAACATGCAGGAAGTATACAAATATTCAAGGATTACTTTGACCTTTCATGTTCCCTCCTGGGATGAATATAGACTTTAACCCTGGGTAATATTAACAATATGTGATATGTTCACAAACCCACTGTTAATCTTATGATCCCACTGTCTTTACTTGGCATTCTTTTTCCTCATCCCTAGACTCAAAGCCACAGGTTGCACCATTTTGATCTCTTGCTGTCAGTTTGTCCACAGTGCTTTTTAATTTATGAATTATAAATTATACATTCAGTTATCGCCCTTTCTCCACTGTAAAATCTTAATGAGAAAATAATAGACAAGTAAATTCTGGAGAAATATGCTTGTAGAAATTATCTTCCTATCCTTGGAGCCATGTCCGCTTATGCTAACTTACTTTCTCAGGTAGGTATCTGGTAATTCTTAAAAACCTCTGGGAAAATTGTTTCATTATCAAAACACCATGGAAACATTGCCACCTCTAATGAAAAAGTCAGAATACTTCCCATATTATTTAGTATTTAATAGGTTTTTAATATTTTAAAGTAATAATGGATGGAAGAACATATTTGCATATCTTCTGGAGCTGCTTAGGGAAACCGATGGCTAGAATACTCTGGTCATTTGGTCTAAATATGTCCTGACACTTTTTTTACCCAGAATTTTTTTTAATTGTCTTAAAAAATATATTTTGTTGTTGTTGTTATGTGCCGTCGAGTCGGCCCCGACTCATAG
>NW_006921705.1:9037103-9062725 GCF_000298275.1 Orycteropus afer afer
CAACTGCCAGGTTACGTTCTTGGAAGAGTCTGCTGCCCAGTGATATCCTGCTGGCCTTCAAGTTTGGCATAGAATGCTACCTGGCACATGGGTTACTGGCCATCTAAAACCAGAAATCAGGACATATTTGTATTTTATTTCTCTATAAGAAGGTAATTTTCCATAAAAAAGACTAGGTTTAATGGTTGGATAGAGACTGGTGGAACCCTCAAGAATATGGCCCTTAGTCACATTTCAAGCCTGGATCTGAACCCACTCCCATGGCTCAATTTTCAGCCCAACAGTGAGGTGAACAGTAACACCAAGGAGCTAAGCACTCCTTAGAACAATCAACCACTGGAGATCAAAAGGGCAGCATTTGCCCAAGGACAGAGTTCAGAAGGCGGAAAGGGTTAGGAAAAAAGGAAGAAAGGGAATGAGAGGCACAGGGAGGAAGCAGAATGAGTGATGTTACATTGCGGGAACTGCAGTCAGTGACATGAAACAAAATGTATATGAATTGGTGAATGGAAAACTGATTTGCTCAGTAAACTTTCACCCAAATCATAATAAAAAGTAAAAAAAAAAAAGTTGATTTTCACTTGGTAAAAATGGTTATTCCTTTTTTTGTATAATCAGATTATATGTAACCATGAATATCAGACAAGGCAAAGGCTATTAGTTACCCTTGGTACCTATTCCTCTTTTTTCCTTTTAATAATATAACTTCTCAAGTTTTAGCAAATCCATGTGCACACAAAGCACACAAACGGAAAGCATATTCATAGCTTCCCTTGAAGACAGGTGTGGTGACATGGTTTAGTCTAGACCAAGTGATGTGAGCAGAAGTAATAGGTGCCACTTCCAGTTCATCAACTTAAAGGCAAAAGCACTCTCCCAGGACTTCACACCTATTTCCCACAGACAGGAACATGGACGTGGAAATGACACAGCTTTAATCATGTGCACCACAACATCACCATAGGGGCCAGCAGAGCTCCAAGAAGGAAGGAACCTGGGGCCTCATGTGACTTTGTGGAGAAGCGCTACCCCTACAACTCTGGACTTCACACACCTCTACACTTTTACATCAAAGATAAATGTTGCGGTTAGCTGCTGCTCAGTCAGCTCTGACTCACAGTGACCCCATATACAACAGTGTGAAACACTGCTGGGTCTACACCATCCTCACAATCTTTGCTATGAAAGATAAATAAACTTCCTTTTTTTTTTTTTTTCCTGAACTTCTGTATTTTGAAATCTTTTTGTTATAGCAGCTTAGGCTATGTCCTAATTATTATACTGAGTCTGAAACTAACTTTGGCACTTCTGACAAGAATTCTATAATTTTAAAAGTATGTAAGTGAAGCAAAACTAAAATGATAAATAAATGAAACCAAATAGGGAGCCCAAAAGCTAGTACGTGTTAATCAATATAAACTAAATAAGGTTGCAAAGATAAGTGGGGAAAAAAAAAAAAAAAGATTATTCAGTACATCATATATTACACTGTTCATTTGGTTCTTGATCTTCTTGATAGATCAGACTTAAACGTTAAAAAAGAAAAAAAAAGGTATTAAAAATCTAGGTGAAAGTATAAGCAAATATTTACATGATATATAGATAGAAGGACTCCCTAAGATGTAAAGTAATGGAACAAAAAAAGGGAAAAATTGTTGTTGATTTGTCTAAATAAAAATTTAACATTCGTGTACATGACAACAAATAATAAAAGTAAAAAGTCAATCACAGATGTGGGGAAAAAACATTAGAATTCACAGACTCCTACTCTGCTGATAGTCTTGAAGAAGCAAGCTGCCACGCTACAGTCTGCTTGTGGAGAGGGCCATGTGGCAAGGACTGCAGCGGCTTGATCTGAGAGTGGCTGACAGCCAAAATCCGAAGCTCTCAGTCCTGCGACTGCAAGAAAATGAATTCAGCCAACATCCCAAGTAAGCTTGGAAGCAGATTTTTCCCTACTTGAGCCTGCAATTGACAACATAGCCTGACTGAAACCTCGCCTGCAGTCTTGTTGGACCCTGAGTAGTGGACCTAACTGAGCTGTGCTTGTATTCCGATTCCACAGGAACTATGGAATAAGATATTTCTTAGTCTTCTTCAGCACATCAAAAATACTTCTTAGTTACAGTCAGGGAGGAATTTTTTAAGAGGCAAATAAGAGTTCTGAAAATTACTTTTTCCACTGGATTGAGCAAATGACCCAGTTAGTTGTTGATGTAAATTTATTATGATCATCACAATAAATCTTAAGTAATACTAATTGAATGAAACATCATTTCAAATATGACCGTGTCATTTAGATTGTGCATAATTTGGTGAGCACAGGCTATGTACCACCCAGCAAATTATGGGTAAACCAAAACGTCTACTAAGAAAATAATTTAAGACAACAATTTTCTCAGTAAAATGACTCACAATAGAATTTTGCAAGTATGCATTTTTGACACCATGAGAATGAATTGCTAGCCTTCAAGTTAAAGAGCAAATACAAAGGCGAGGGTAGTGAGGCCAAGGTGATAGGAGTGTTTCCCACATTTGCTCACTTTCAAGCCTTGAGCCTTTCTCTTCACTTCAGTAGTCATTTAATGAATGTGGGGAGACTGATCGCAAAGGAGGTCCAGTGAGTGGCCAATGGAAGAGTATAAATCCATCAAAAGAATTGAAAGAGTAGTGTTAGTATAGAGAAAATAAAAATTATCATTTGAAAAATAATATTGCTGCTCACTAGCCTAAAACCAAACCAGTTCCCATCGAGTGAATTCTGCCTCATGGCAACTCCACGTGATACAGAGCAGAACTGTGCTCCATAGGGCTTTCATAATAGTAATCTTTCGGATTACAGATTGCCAGGCCTTACTTCTGAGGTACCTCTGGTCAATTCAAGAGTGCTTAGCCATTTGTGCCACCCAGAGACACCTTCACTGACCTAAGGACTGAGTAACAACCACAACATTGATGTCAGGGCTAAGTGAAAACAACAGCAATATAGAATTACCATTTACAGAGTGCTTACCATAGGCCAAGTTGCTATTATGCATCATTATACACAGTACAACCTTTACAACAGCCATGAAAAGTAAGTGTTATCTCTCTTTAACAGATAGTAAAAACTAAGGCTAAAGAATTTAAGTAATTTGCTCAATTATTAGTAACAGCTATTAAGAGGCAGAAATGGAATATGAACCTGGGTCTGACTGCAAGGCTGCTTTTCTTAATCACCCCACGTTGCTTCCACTGCATTTCCTTATTCCTAGGTAAAAATTCATACACATTTTATTCTAATACATACACTACATAATTCTTGCTGATGACATAATAGGATGGCATGAACTGCAGCCTGATATGGCTATAAATGAAGTTCTTTAAGTGGTGCCAAGGTATTTCCCTGAAACACGGCTATAGGTCACTGACTTGACCAGCCAAGGGAATATCAATGATTACAAAACAAAGCCATCTTTCAGAGGAGTCCCCAACTTTCTGGAGATTCAGGAATAGTCCCTCCAAACCATAACTTTATGTCCTAGCTAAGTAATTTTAATAGTCAACTACTTTCTTCACCAAAATTAAATAATTAAAAAAATTATCATACTTTCATTTTTTGCTTTCTCACACACAGACCACTATAAAAGACATAGCTACCCACCCAAAATCGGTAATTCACTCCTTCCTCTGTTCCATCAACTTCTGCCTGTATCATGTTGCCAGCAAATCAAAGCTTCTTGTAAGTTACATTTATGGTAATTCGGTTTATATCCAGCACTCTCTCCATTGCAATAGGGCTGACATTAAAGATTCTACCTACACTTACATACAGACACACAATGGAATGACTCACTCATTGGACACAATTAGATCCCAAGTGTCATGAAATAGTCAATTCAATTGAAAAAGTAAAAAATGCCAAAGCTTAGAAACCTCTGCTTTGGAATAGTCCTAATCCTCTGATGTTTGTCCATTTCAATAACCCTCAAGGTTAAATTGTTTTCCAGCTTAGACTCTAAATCACCTGCCCATAAAAATCCAGTCAAAGGATCATCCTGAGTTAGTGCTGCCTGGTGCTACTAAAAAATGCTGAAACAGGCAGTGCTGGAGGCCAGCCCTTTTAGAAAGCAATATACTAAGCTAGATCAAGAATTAGAAAGTTATTCATATTCTTTGAATAGTAATCCCATTTCTGGGAAGTTATCCTGAGGAAACAATTTAAGAGAAGCCAAAGAATATGGGCAGAAAGTAATAGCTGCCTTATGAATAATATATAAAATATAAACAACTTAAATGTTCAACTGGGGAGTCTTTAGAGAATTATGATACATTAAACAAGAGCTCTGGTAGCATAATGGCTAAAGCACTTGACTGCTAACCAGAAGGCTGGCGGTTCAAACCCACTAGCCACTCCTTGGAAGGAAGGTTGGGCAATCCTACTTTCGTAGTGATACTGCCTCGGAAACCCAAGGAGGGGTCGCTATGAGTCAGGGCCGACTTGACGGCACATAACAACAACAACAACAACAAACAAATGGAAGAACATGCAATCCTTGAAAATTATGGGCAGGAAGATAATATAGCAAAATGGAAAAAATATTTAAAAGTAATATGATGCAATGTTAAAGCAAGAAGCAGACTCTAAAATTATAAATCCATTTTGAGGGCAACTATGTAAAACTTATGTAATAAGTACCTACTTGAAACGAGTACAAAGAATGTGCAAAATATATTGGGCTGGTATGATTGGATTATGACTCTTTCTCAAAATTATATTCAATACTATTTTTTTCCACAAATACAAAAAACTCTATTAAAACATTATTTTTTGGTGTATAAAATATGAAACTTTCAGATCAGAGGGCCTTATCAGCCCCTCCATTTATTGAGTCTGGCTTCAATTATATACCTCAGTCACAGTGAAGTCAGCGAATAGGAAGATTCCACTTTTCTTTTTTCTCACTAAGAATTATCATTTAGTTCTTTGGAGCCGAGTGAGTATATTTTGCCACTCCCTAGTCTTTTTGCTACCCCAATTTTACCTTACCTAATATCTCCTAGATCCAAGCTTTTTAGGGATCCCAAGAGTTTGGAAATGGGAATGAATCACTTCATCTTTCAGGCCTGTCGTCTCTTCCTTCCTCATCCCTTCCACTGCCCAGGTGAATTCACTCCATGGTCTCATCTAGTGGAAACTTAAGCATATATTCTCAGGTATCAACAGGTCAATTTTTTATTCATTCAATCATTCATTCATTCATCCATTTATTCACTATACTAGGGCTATAAATATAGTGTAATAAGCCTGGCTGTGGCATTCAAGAATTGTTCAAGATAGCTTTTGTGCCAAGTGGAATACTTTATGTCTTGTATAGCTATATATGTGGGCATGTTAGGATCTGCTTATGAATACTCTTCAATGTAGGGGGGGTCTTTAATTTTGGTGAATAAATGCTCTTAAAAAAATCCCCTAAACTGTTTGGTAAAAGCACTTATTTTGAGGCCCCCATCTCTGCCATATTGACTCAAAAGATGGAAAGTTAAAAAAAAAAAAGTTTTCCTTTACAGCACTTACTTTAAACACACGTGATTTAATCTGTTAGGTATATTTAAAAAAAAAAAAAAAAAAACCTCACTGCTGTCAAGTTGGATCCAACTCACAGTTGACCCCTCCTTGGGTTTCTGAGGCAGTATCACTACGGAAGTAGATTGCCCAACCTTCCTTCCAAGGAGTGGCTGGTGGGTTTGAACAGCCAGCCTTCTGGTTAGCAGTCAAACACCTTAGGCACTACACCACCACAGCTTCCATTAGACATATGTTGTTGTTGTTGTTATGTGCCGTCAAGTCGGACCTGACTCATAGCAACCCTTCCTTGGGTTTCCGAGGCAGTATCACTAAGGAAGTAGATTGCCCCATCTTCCTTCCGAGGAGTGGCTGATGGGTTTGAACCGCCAGCCTTCTGGTTAGCAGTCAAGTGCCTTAGGCACTACGCTACCAGAGCTCCCACAGATCCACTAAATTAGAAGTTTGGAGGCTACTGAATTTTTTTTCAATCATCAAATTCTCTGAAGTGTCAACACAATTAATTAGATTGTTGTGAGCAATCCCTGGCCGCTGTTTCAGGTGATGATTCGGTAGAGGACACCCGGCAGGCAGCAAGTGCCTGGCAAAATAAAATGTTCTGCTTCTTTCCAAAAGTAATAAGCATTTTTCACTTTGCCTTTGCTGTACTCAAATGTTTCCCTATCCACTCGTTTTACTTGAACATCTTCTCTTTGGCATGTCTTCATTTTTTAAATGAGGAACTGATTTGTAGGGCTCTTTCAAAGATTACAATTACATAAATAAACAAAACATTTAATAATCCCAGTATTGTGGTGGTGAGAGCATGCTGAACAGAGATCTGCATCAGAGAGTCAGTCATCCTCGATAAAACCACAGAACAAGGTCCTCACGAGACTCCAGTGTGATGAGGAAGGACTTCTTTGCAAGTATTTGAATGCAATTACTCATTGCTGTTGAATAACTGCACTTGTCCCTCAAAATCCTCTGAGTTAAGTACTATTTTTCTTCCTTCAGCAATGATGAAAGAAACTCAGAGAAGTGAAGGACTTGCCTGACAACACTGCACTGAATGCAAATGGAGACGGGTAGCTTTGGCAGAGTGCCCTCCAGATTTCACAATTGCAATTGGACATTTCTGTCAACAAGGCGTCCAAACCATGTTAAAGCTCAAACGCCCATTCATGTGAAAGATCACAGCAAAAGGAAGGGGAACAAGTCCACAAGGTTAACACAAGGGTATACTGCCACTCACAAAACAACTTGTGAGTTTGTTTTTTTTTTTAAATCACAAGCCATTTAATAAATTTATATGTAGTCAGAGAAAAGACACAGGTTAGACAAGGCTAATCCAGTTTCCTAGAGACTTTGGAGCAGCCTGCAGTTCCCCTACAATATTAGCCTGAACATTCTTGCAAATAATTAACCAACCTGGCATTAGTATTAGACAAAAATAATGGGAAAGAAGTCTTTTATTGAGTTAATTGTATACCTAAAACTGTAAAAAGAAGCACTTTACTGTCATGAAATTCTTCATTTTACTAATTGGCCTCCAATTTACTTTATTTTGACATCAATGAATAAAATATAATTGTATTCTGCCCCTCATCCTGGCTTCGGAAAAATTTTCTGAAACAAGAGACAGTGAAAATTGAGATAAATTTGCAATTTCTCTTTACCCTCCTTGCTTTCAGAAATCCAACACATTTGTAAGGAAATCAGGCTTCGTGCAATAACCTTCTAGTAAAGCATTTTCATTCATGCAGCAAATCTTTCCTTCATGTTCTGAAGCAATCCCTTTCTTATGTAGAAAACCTACACATTTCCTATGGTCAGGAAGTACTTAGAGGACAGGAAAGAGTGGACCTGGAACCATTTGTCTTGGTAGGCTTGCAGCATTGTTTCTCCATTGTTCTTTCCTTTCTGGATCACTTCTGTGTCCCGTGTCTTAACGTTTAGCATACCATGGACTGCCAGAAGAATGACCAAATCTTTCTTAGAAGAAGTACAGCCAGAATGCTCCTAGAAGTAAGTATGGTGAGATTCATCTCACTTACTTTGCATATGTTATCAGGAGGGACCAGTCCCTGGAAAAGTAAAGGGACCAGTCCCTTTACCAAGTAGAGGGCCAGTGACAAAGAGAAAGACTCTCAACAAGATAGATTGGATTGGTGGCTGTAACAATGGGCTTAAATATAGCAACAATTGTAAGGATGGTGCAAGACTGGGCAGTGTTTTGTTCTGTTGTAACATAGGGTCTCTAAGAGTCGGAATCAACTCAACAGCACCTAACAATAACAACAAAAAGCCCTTAGCAAAGAAGCTCCGGTGGCACAGTGGTTAAGTGCCAGGTTCCTTAGGAGAAAGATGTGGCATCCATAAAGATTAAAGACTTGCAAACCCCATGGGGCAGTTCTACTCTATCTTCTACGGTCACTATGAGTTGGAATCAATTCAATGGCAATGAGCAACCTTTAGCAGCGACCCCTGAAGACACAATGGTTAAGCACTTGGCTACTAACCAAAAGGTTGGCAGTTTGAACCCATCCAGTGGCTCTGTGGGTGAAAGATCTAGTGATCTGCTCCTGTAATATCATAGCCTAGAAAACCCTATAGGGTAGTTCTACTCTGTTACATGTGGTCACTATGAGTTGGAATAGATTTGATCACATCAAACAACAACACCCTTTATTGGGGACTCCCTGGGTGGTGCAAACAGGCACCACACTCAGCTGCTCATGGAAAGGCTGGAGGTTCAAGTCCACCCAAAGGCACCTCTAAAGAAAGCCCTGGTGATTCACTGCTGAAAAGTCAGCCAATGAAAACCCTGTGGAGCACACTTCATGACACACATGGGGTCGCCATGAATCAGGACTGACTAGATGGCAATTGGTTTGAACCTTTAGCAGTACCCTTACTTTGTAAATTATATTATAGCTACCAAGGAGGCAAAGGCTTGTGGTGGGCTACACCACAAGTTGGAATCAGGATCCATGGTTTCAAGTTACACTATTTAGTTGTGTGATCTTGTTTGAATCACTTCCTCTCTGCCACTATTTCCCAATCTATAAAACCAGGGGACTGAATGATTGATGTCCATCCTCTTATACCAGGTGACTGATTATTAAGTATCTCTTCCCCAATATGTAAGTTACCTGGTAAAGAAGGCACTCTCAGTAAACTTTGATTGAATTTACTCTTTATTTTAATCACTTAAGGACTCTTTGAAGGAGGAGGCAACTCTCTGTAATTCCTTAAGAATTATGAAATTTATCAGTCTCTCGCACTCTTTTTCTCCCGTTCAGATATTCCTAAAATACTCCTGTATTATAGATACTTTCCAAATATCTCTTGATCTGTTGTCCTTTGCTGATAAGCCAGTTCCTCTCAATGGTCTCCTTGTGTCATTTAGGCTGAGACAAGAAGCTTAGTGCTGTAGGAAATGAGGGAATGGGTCCCATCCAGAATAAATATATCCATAGGTGAGGATCAAAGGATTGTGCTGTAGAGGAAGTTCCCACAGACAGGAAGGGAAAGTGGAAACTTACACAGAAAGGAAAGGGGAAAGTGTTTTCTTACAGAAAAAGTGATGCCCTTTCCAGGTTTCTCAGAGACCACCTCTCCCACTCCCTTGAGTCATAACCAAGGGCAGGTATGTGTACAGCAAAGAGATAGGAGCCTGAGTAGTTGAGAGGGTAGCTGCAATAAGGGGGTGGGAGCTATGTGTCCTCATGTAGAACTAAAACAAGGCATGACTTCACTGGTGCCCTTGACCTGTGATGTGTTCAGGCAGATAAAAGGCCAGGGATAATGCCTACTGACTGTCACCTCCCATGTGGCACATAGGTGATCCAAATATTCTCCCATACTCTCAATGCAGACATGAACTATAGCTAAGATGTGAGAGCCAGGGCTGTGGCAAAGGGTAAGATGATTGCATAGTAAACAATCTGAGTCAAATGAAAATCATGGCTGAGTGCTCAAGAACTGCAATTAAGAGAGACAGGGAACTCTACCACCTTAGTGGTATATTTTAGATCTGTTACAGCAGTGAAGAAGTTGTCATTTTTTCTCACATCTAAGCTGTTACACGAGCGAGCATCTAAGCTGTTACACGAGCGAGCTTCAATCTTACTACAGCTCACTGGACAAACTTTCAGTGCACTCTACTTCTGCCTCTGCCGTGGGGAGGTACTCTTTTAAGGTAGACCATTTTGTAGCCCTCAGGGTGTCTATTTGAAGTTCTTCTTTCTAGACACTCACTCCAGTCTCTGTAGAAATCAAAGGGAAACACAGATGCTATTTCTGATAATGGCACTCAGTGTCCTCAGCCTTGGGGCTAAAACCATTGTTTAATCCATGTATCTTCTTAGTCCAGAATATCTCCTTAGCCAAGTATCAGCCTCACTCCCAGACTATCACCATCACTCCCACATACCTTACGATACTATAAATTTACTGTGATTCACTGAAAGGCAAACCTCTTCACCCTTATACTTTGTTTCTCTTCCCTTCAAAGTCCTTCCTTTCCTACTCTACATTTGACTTATTTTTCATTCCTCACCTGCTCCTACCCCACTCTATTCCTCAAAGCAGTTACAGGCAGTCTCCAGGTTACGAACAAGTTCCGTGCCTAAGTCAGTAAAATTTGTATGTAAGTAGGGACAGTTAGGTATGGTTCATATCTAACATCAGTTAATCAAATGTTTGTCTTAGTATATAGTGTACCTTTCTATGAATAAAAGCCATTAAAGAAACACTTCCAGATAACACTAAAACATCTTTAACATAATAATACAGCAGTGATAATAATGTTGTGTTTTTCAAAACAAACAATTTTATTGAGGTTTAGGTTAAAGTTTACAGAGCAAATTAGATGCCCATACAGCAAGTGTTCCAAGACATTGGTTGCAGTCCCCACAATGAATCAGCACTCTCCCCATTTCCACCCTCAGTTCTCCGATTCCATTTGACTAGTTTTCCTGCCCCTTCCTGCCTTCTTAACTTTGCTTTTAAGCAAATGCTGCCTTTTTGGTCTCTAATACTTGATTGTTCTGAGAAGCATGTCCTTCCCAGGTGTTACTGTTCACTTTATAAACTTGTCTTTTAATGTGACTGAAAGGTGATCTCTGGGAGTAGGTTGAGTTCTAAGTTAGAAGCATGTCTAAGGGCCTTAGTCTCAGGGGGATCCATTGGTCTCTCTCTCTCTCAGAGCAGTAAGTCTGCTCTTATGTATGACTTGGAATTTTGCTCTACCTTTTTCTCCCACTCTATCGAGTACCTTCTATTGTGATCCCAATCAAAGCAGTCGGTGGTGATATCTGGGCACCATCTAGTTCTTCTGGTCTCAGGGTCGTGGAGACTGTGATTCAAGTGGACCAAACACTTTGGACTAAGTGTTTCCTTGAGTCTTTGGTTTTCTCCACTCGTCTTTGCTCCAAAAAGAAAGATACCAATAGTTGTAACTTAGAGTGGCACTCTCAAGCTTTTAAGATCCTAGTCACTACTCACCAAAGCAGAATGTATAACATTGTCTTTATGGACTATGTTATGCCAATTGACCTAGCTGTCCCTTGAGACTATGGTCCCTAGCCCTCAAACTTAGTATTTCAGCCCTGGGAGGTATTTGGCTATGACCCAAAGGTTGTCATGACTGTGATCCCTCTGAATAATAGTGTTTTAATCTACATCACGAAGTAGCATTTCTGTTATTATGAACCATCGTATGTACCTCAACTTTTTAATATAATAGGCTTTATGGGAGTTGGATGTTCATAATCTGGGTACTGCTTGTATTTCCCTTTTCTTGGAGCTTTCTGTACAAGCCTCTTCTGGCACTTAACATTACACAGTGTTATCTATTTTCCTGTTTTCATATACTAGTAGACGGTTAACTTCATAGAACAGAAACTACAATAGTCATCTCTGTATCGTCTTCCAACTTTCCCCACCTTCTTCAAACCTCAACACATATATACACACAAAATGTCTGGTGCAGAATAAGAGCTCAATCAATGTTTAATAAATGAATGAAATAAATTCTACCTTCACCAGGGAAAGTCCTGTCAATTCACAAGAAATAGATTGAAAGCATAAATAATAGTCTTAAGTTTTTAAACAGTAATTCAGAAATGTGTAGCACTTTATCTTCATCAGAGAGGTCTGATCTTCAGGTATAAGCAATGGCATCACTGGAGGGGTACATGGGGTGCAGACCACACCAGGTGACAGTCAGAGGGAGTGACACCAAACTGCCTATCTATAAAATTTTTATGCAATCAAGAGTTACAGACAACAAAGGTAAACACTATTACACACACAATCCTGCATTATCAGCAATAACAAACATCGATCTATGAGTGGATCCATAGGAAGAACAAGAGAATCAGGTATGGGCAGGCAACGAACTATACCCACGACCATATACAGGCTTGGCAGACGATATTTCTACTAAGTATTGGTATGAGCTGTAAAAATATCCATGTATATAGTAGTGTTAACAAGTGGTAAAGATGTGAAAACTTTTTAGCCATAACCAAACACGTTGATGGAGTGGGTCACTAGCCCTACAAGTTTAGGACCATAGCTATGGAGGATATCAAGGTCAAATTGGCATGACATAGCCCACAAAGTCAGTGTTCTACATCCTACTTTGGTGAGTAACGAGTATTTATAACAATAACGACTGGCGTTTTAAAAGCTTGTGAACAGACATCTAATGTGCAACTACAAGTTTCTCCTCCTCCAGAGCAAAGAAGAGTGAAGGAAATCAAAGACACATGGACACAATTAGCCAAGGGAGTAGTAGACCAGGTGAACATCAGCCTCTATGACCCTGAGACCAGAAGAACTAGACGGTGCTTGGCTACTACTGCCAACTACTCTGAAAGGGATCACAATAGGAGAGCCCAGACAGAGTGGGAGAAAAATGTGGACTAAATGTCAAAATAATAAAAATGACCAGGCTTGCTGGTCTGATAGACACTGGTGGAACCCCTGAGTCTATTGTCCTTAGTCACCTTTCAGGCCCAGAATTTTCCACTCCTGTGGCTCAACATTCAGCCAAATAATAGACAGGCCTATGAGGTGAACATAAGGTGCTCTGATGGTGCAGTGCCTAAGGCATTTGACTACTAACCAGAAGGGTGGTGGTTCAAACCCAGCAGCCACTCTGCACAAGGAAGAGGGGGCAATCTACTTCCATAAAGATTTATCACCTTGGAAACCCAAGGGGGTTGCCATGAGTCAGTGGCAATGAGTTTGGTTTGGTTTTTTATGAGGTGAACAATAACACCAGGAAGATATGCACTTCTTAGCACATAAGAGATCAAAAGGGTAGCATCTGCCCAAAGGTAAAGCTCAGAAGGCGGGAAGGGATAGGAAAGAAGACAAAGGGAAATGGTAACCAAAGGGAGGAAGTGAGAAACACACTGTCACACTGTGGGGATTGTAACCAATGTCACCGAACAAAATGCGTATGAACTGTTAAATTGGAAAACCAATTTACTCGGTAAACTTTCATAAAAACCACAATGAAAAGTAATAAAAATAAATAGGTAAAAAAAATTATGCAGTATTTCATCAATAAGCCCAGCTTACATGTATCAATATACCTACAAGGCTAACACTCTATTAATTTACTTTTTTGAACCTTCTAACATGCTCCAATCAGAGCTATCATTGTTACCCAATTACAATGATGTTTCAAAAGACATAGTTTTTCTGCATCCACTACAACGTTATTGTTTCGGTTGCTGCTGATGTTTTTACAGTTGCTGAATTTTGTCAAATTTTCTAGTATTTTAACTACAATGTCATGGTAATTAGTATTTTTGAAACTACATCGATAACTTTTTTGAGAATGAAGTAGTAATGAAAGGAAAAGGAGAAAAAAATCAAAAAAGGCTTCTGCTTAGTTACTAATAATGTTGTAACTAATAATGTTATAATTCAATGTAGAAGGATTTTACAAAACAATTTTGTTGTTAGTATTCATGTAAACTAAGAAATACTAGTTACACAATTTACAACTACTTATCACATACTATTTTATGATTGAAATTGATAATATACATTACTAAGGATTCTGTATGGTCTGGTACAAGAGAGGCCCACTGGGAGGGGGCTGACACCTGACTTACCGCACTGGGTGACACCAGCCCTAGTGATGCCACTGGTATAAGGCAAGGAAATCAACTATTACAACTAGAAAGTGGACAGTATTTACAACAGCCAGCTTCTCTCTACATGGTGCTCTTAATTATATGCAATTGCCTCTCCACTGGCCCCTAAGCTCTGTCATGGTGGAAGCTGTAACTGTTCTGTCTGATACTGTGTTCCCAGCACCTAGAAGAGTGTCTGGCACATAGTCGTTAAGTGCTATTTCAAGTCTCTTGAAAATATTCACAGAGAAGGATACCTTGCCTCCCAATCACTTATTTCTTCTTGTCAAGAGTTAAATGGCTGCTTCTACTCCAACCCAGGGCTCAAGGCCTCATTTAACATCTTGGCTCGGAGACACAGGGGAGCCCATGTGTAGTAAAGGCCAAGCTTTCCTGTACAGCCTTTATGGCAGTGTAGGAAAGGGTCCCAGGGGGTAGTTTTACAGACTTCTGCCCTGGGAACAGCTCAAGCTTCAAAAAGGACTGCCTATGGGAGGGAAATTGAACCCCATCTCTCTCTGCTCAGGTTTGCACATTCTCTGGTCCAGAGGCCCAGCTGTTTTTGTCCACTTGGCATCTCTGGATCTTAGGCTTTCTACTGTGTACCGATCATTTATTTCTCTTGCTCAGTGACATTGCACATGTGCTATGAAAACCAATATTGTTCTTAGGTGAAGAAAGGCTGGTGATTAGCTCTCGCTCCCTCTCTTTTTTCCCCCCTTTTTCTCTCTGCTTATTCCTCAAACAGACACTGGTAACAGAAGAGTAAATAATTCCTAACTTCAACCAGAAATTTTTGGATGCCTATTGGAGACCTTTGGGTACAAAGGTGAAACACTGACCTTTACTAAAGAAGCTTCCAAAGTTTCTAAATTCTGTGTGTTAATATTTGGGGGATATGAATACTTTACATAAGATCTACAATAAACAGCAGAGTGATTTATAAGGTATTTAGTCTACAGAACAGAAGAAAAAGGTACAACTTGTGACTTCCATAAGAAGCAGAGAGTAGAAGGCAAAATTCTTTCCTACCCTTTTAGCTCCTAACCCACAGAGCCACTGATCCTAGACAACATCAGAAAAATGCTTACTTCTGAGTCTAATGGTTGTTGATGATGTAATTTATAACCTGGAGCTTGCCCCCAATTAGCATTTTCTGCAAGAATAGAGTTCCTTTCAGTCTCAGTTGGAAAGACAGTTTCAATAAGTGAGAGGCCTGCCCTGAAGCTCTCTTTGATAAAAACTGAATATACAGTCAAGTATTTCAGTGCCTTGTACCATGTCTTGCGTAAATAAGGTACTCAATATTTGTGTGCTGAATGAATACATTTTTGTGTCAAATTCACTGGTTTTGCAGGAGTCTTTGATTCTAATTTTACACTCTTAAAGAGTATGAAATTGTTAAGTCAGAGGCTTCTTGGCTACTGAGGAGAATCTTGAGGTTTGAGATGCATTCCACAGAGTCTTTTTGCTAAGTCAACTTTTATTGAAGAACAGTACTGCATGTCTATACCATAGCATTTTCCTCACTCTGGAATCACTGTGTTATCTGCCCATATTGTTGAAATGGGAGGCCAGCAAGTCAAATATTTCAGTTGGTAGGAGTTCACCCTCACATCAAAGGGTGTTGTGCAAGACCAGTGGTTTAAAAGAGTGTGCAGCAAGGAGACAGCTCAGGGGGCAGGAGAGTATGGAGGGATGGATACTGGGAAGAGGTAACTATGGGGAGGAAGTGGGGAGGGGAGCTGTTGCATTGTGGTAAACTCTGGTCAATGACATGAGACAAAGTATATGTGAACTGCTGTATGGAAAGTAAATTTGCTCTGTAAATCTTCACCCAAATCACAATAAAAACAAAATAAAATAAAAAGTAAATAAATAAATAAAAATAGAAATAAAAGAATGTGCAGGCAAAAGAGCACAGATGTGCACCCCAAGTGTGGGCCCCCTGAGAGCAGGGACCCTTAATGCTCCCGATCACCTTTCTAACCCCAGTGCTTCATAGAGTGCCTGGAAAGGATAGGTACTTAATAAATATTTAGTAAATGTTGTGTTGTCATTGTTAGGTGCTGTCAAGTTGATTTCAGCTCATAGTGACCCCCTGTGACAGAGTACAACTGCCCTCATAGGGTTTTTAAGCTGTAATGTTTACAGAAGAAGACCACCAAGTCTTTCTCCTGTGGAATCACTTGATGGGCTCCAACCGTCAAACTTTTGGTTAGCAATTGAGCTGAGCACCCTCAAATCTCTAGTCTGGGCATTTCCTCAAATCACATGAGGAGGAGATAAAGGCGGGGCTGAGGGATGGGGCCAGACATTACCTATCCTTTCTGATCTTTTTATCCACTGTCAGACCAGAGTAACAGGCCTTCTTGGCATCTGGGTAACAGAACCCTGTTGCTATTGTTGTTGTTGTTGTTGTTGTTTGCCGTCGAGTCGGCCTCATAGTGAGCCCTCCTTGGGTTTCCGAGGCAGTATCACTACGGAAGTAGGAATGTCCAACCTTCATTCCGAGGAGTGGCTGGTGGGTTTGAACCGCCAGCCTTCTGGTGAGCAGTCAAGTGCCTTAGGCACTATGCTACCAGAGCTCCCAAACAGACCCTAAGTGAATACATCTCTTTGAGTACCCAGGGGCATGTACAAGCTCTGATCCTAGAGCAGGCCAATCTGGGAAACAGACTTTGCCCACCATGTTTACCCTTCCTTCGGCTTTGGCCGGGTAGCTAAAAAACAAATGGGGCTGCTGGAGGGCTCACCTACAGAGCCTGGCACTTAGCCCACTGTCTGCCCCACACTTCACAGGCCATCAGATTCCACAGGCCCTTAGAGATGTTTATTTTTGTGCTCTGTAGACTCTGTTCACCGCTTGAGCCACAGCAGGTCACACAAAGGACAAGGTATTGCCAAGGCTGAGAATGTAGTGTAATCTTTATTGCAAGTCTGAAGACCTGAATTTCTTCCTTGAATTAAGAGTTATACATGATTTTACAAAATTCTCTCAAGAAATGGGTGGTTGTCTTTGTCACTATCTTGCTAGAAAAAGCTATGACTGAACCAGTTCATACCACCTCCTTCTGGTCTTTGACCCAAGGAAAACCCTGGTGAGCTTTTTAACAACAAACGCCTTAGAAATAACTCACAATTTTTTTTTTAGCGTGAATACCTTATATAATTTTTAAATATTTAATTAGTCCAACATGACAATAGTTATATTTTTAAGTATTTTTGCTTGAGAAAATATAAAGAAAACAGTTCAATTTCATAATTTTCAAATGCATGTTTTATTTTATGATTCACTATAGCACTTACATTCATTTGAAAAATTGTAGCTATAAGATATTATTCTGTCCACTGACAATGCTGCCTATACATGTAGCCTCACACACCCGGTGCTAACTCTGTTGTTTCCTCACAGGTCAGAGATCCCAGATTAGAGCTCTTTTTATTAAGGGTAAGGCTAGTGAGAGCAAGAGTTCCTTCTGGTTTAGTGGGTATATTATTTAAGGGTCCAGCAGGAACTAGAAAACTGGGGAGTGTTAGCAAAGACATTATTTATGAAGGTAAGGGCAGTTGATAATAAAATCCAGTGAAGGTCAGTGGAGTTTCCTGGGGCTAGCAAGAGTCAGAAGCCATTGCTCCCTCTGAGCCTGCAGAGGTAAAGGAAGAGAACAGTTCATGGAACCTTGGGAAAGTCATTGTAGGAGAAAGTCTTAGGTAAAGGGACACAGTCAACCTGCAAGGCTCTGACATGAGAGGAACCAAGGAAAGAAACACACCAGCCACTCACTCCTCCTGCCTTGCAATTCCAACCCACTGGGAATCCAGTTGACATAGTCCATAAATGTCAGCTCCTCAGGGCAGAGAATAGGGTAGATAGTGAAATGGAGAGGCAAATGGAAACTGTTCATACACCAGGACCCCCCAAGCTTGCCCTGTGGTACAGTAGGGCTACGATGAAAAGTTGAGGTCAAGCCCTAAACCAGTATTGGGCCTTGCCTTTTTATAAGATCACTTAGGGTTATCAACTCAAATCGTACATGCTCATTTCAAATACAAAAACTGAACTGAGAACTGATACCCTCTTTTCCTGCTCATACTTAAACAACCCCTTTGTTTCAGTTATAAACTTCAAATGGATGACTCCAGAATCTGCATCTCTGCTCTTAACTTTTCTCCCCAGTTGCAAACTTGGGAGAAATTTCCAACAGTCTTCTGTTGTTGTTGTTAGGTGTCATCAAGTCAGTTTCAACTCATGCAACTCCACACACAGCAGAATGAAACACTGCTTAGTCCTGTGGCATCCTCACATTCATTGCTGTGTTTGAGTCCATTTTTGCAGCCACTGTGTCAATCCATCTTACTGAAAGACTTCCTCTTTTTCACTGACCCTCTACTTTACCAAGCATCATGTCCTTCTCCAGGCACTGTTCCTTCCTGATAATATGTCCCAAGTACAAGAAATGAAGTCTCACCATCCTTGCATATGTTGTTGTTGTTATGTGCCGTCAAGTCAGACCCGACTCATAGTGACCCCTCCTTGGGTTGCCGAGGCAGTATCACTACAGAAGTAGATTGCCCATCTTCCTTCTGAGGAGTGGCTGGTGGGTTTAAACTGCCAGCCTTCTGGTTAGCAGTCAAGTACCTTAGGCATTACGCTACCAGAACCCCCATCCTTGCATATACTGGCTGTAAATCTTCCAACACAGATTTTCTCATTCTTTTGGCAATCCTTAGTATATTAAATGTTCTTCACCAACACCATAATTAAAAGGCATCAATTCTCCTTCAGTCTTCCTTATTCATTGTCCAGCTTTTGCATGCATATGAGGCAATTAAAAATGCCATGGCTTTGGTCAGGTGCACCTCAATCCTCAAAGTGACATCTTTGCTTGTTAACACTTTAAAGAGGTCTTTTGCAGCAGATTTACCCAATGCAATAAGTCATTTGTTTTCTTGATTACCATGGGCATTGATTGTGGTGCCAAATAAAATGAAATCCCTGACAACTTCAGTCTTTTCTCTGTTTATCATGATGCTGGTTATCGATCCAGTTGTGAGGATTTCTTCCTTTTTCTGTTGCGATGTAATCCATACTGAAAGCTGTAGTCTTTTATCGACATCTGTAAGTGCTTCAAGTCCTCTTTTAACAAGCAAAGTTGTGTCATCTGCATATCACGGGTTGTTAATGAATCTTCCTTCAATCTTGATACCATGTTCTTCTTCATATAGTCCAGGTTCTCAGATTATTTGCTCAGTATACAGATTGAATTAGTGAAAGGATACGACCCTAACACACACCTTTTCTGATTTCAAACCATACAGTACCGCCTTTTTCTGTTTGAACTACTGCTTCCCGGTCTATGTGAAGATCCTCATGAGCACAATTAAGTGTTCTGGAATTCCCATTCTTCACAATGTTATCCATAATTTGTTATGATCCGCACAGTCAAATGCCTTTGCATAGTTAATAAAACAGAGGTGAATATCTTCTTGGTATTCTCTGCTTTCAACCAAGATCCAGCTGACATCAGCAATGATAGCCCTCGTTCCACATCTTCTTTTGAATCCGGCTGTATTTCTGGCAGTTCCCTGTTGATGTACTGCTGCAACTATTTTTTAATTATCTCCAGCAAAATTTTACTTGTGTATGATGTTAATGATATTCTTTGATAATTTCTGCATTATTTGGGTTCATCTTTCTTTGAAATGGGCACAAATATGGACCTCTTCCAATCGGTTGGCCAGGTAGTTTTCTTCCAAATTTCTTGGCATAGACAAAGGAGTGCTTTCACTATGGCTTGTTGAAACATCCCAACTGGTAGTCTGTCAATTCATAGAGAGTTGGTTTTCTTGCTAGTACCTTCAGTGCAGCTTAGACTTCTTCCTTCAATAGCATCGGTTCTTAATCATATGCTACCTCCTGAAATGGCTGAATGTTGACCGCTTCTTTTTAGTACAGTGACTTTGTGTATTCCTTCCATCTTTTTTAAATGCTTCTTGTGTCATTCAATATTTTCCCCAGAGGATCTTTCAATACTGCAACTCAAGGCTTGTATTTTTTTCTTCAGTTCTTTCAGCTTGAGAATACTGAGTATGCTTTTCCCTCCAGTCTTTGCACATTTCATTATGATGCTTTACTTTGTCTTTTCTAGCTGTCTTGAGAAAAAAATACCCTAGGTACCTGAAACTTACATGTCTAAAAAAGCACCTCATTCTCTCCTGGGGGGAAAATTTTAATGCTATCACTATTCCTGCAGTAGGCATACAAGAAAAATTTGAGTCATTTTCACTCCTCCACACTTTCATAATTAAAGTCTCCAACTCTAATCACTTCTTGTTTTATCCTTTTCACATATGCCCTTCCTTTTTATTTCCCATTGTCTTGCATCTGAACTAAGTCAGAGCCTGTCCTAACCTACCTGATTCAATATCTACCACTTACCTATGAAGAGACCTTTCTTAGACAGCTCTGCCACTATCACTGCTTACTTAGTGCCTCAGTTTCCTCATCTATAGGCTAGGCCCCTATATATATGTTGTTGTTGTGTGCCATCAAGTTCATTCCAACTCATAACAACACTATAGGACAGAGTAGAACTGCCTCATAGGGCTTCCTAGGCTGAAATCTTTACAGAAGCAGATTGCAATGGCTTTTCTCCTATGGAGTGGCTGATGGGTTCAAACCACTGACCTTTCACTTCCTTGCAGTATTTGATTGATTCTTTCTTCAAATTTTACACTGAAATTATTTATGGGCAGAAAGAATCATATATATCAAGTATTTGTGTCTATGTTCTTCTTTTCCTGCCTTAATGCTTTTCTTAAGGTGTACGCTGATAGCTTGTACAGTTTAGGGAGGATACAATTATAGAAAATACATATGCACAAAGACAAAATACAAAGTGAACACACAAACAGAAAATAACTGTGTGAGGAAAGTGAGATTATGGATGGTTATTTTCCTGTATTTTCTAAACTTTGTAGAATATTGTTACTGTTTTTATAAAGAAACCACTAAAAGCGTACACTCTTTTTTTTTCCCATGTAACATTGATTCATGTGTGCCTGCCTTTTATATCTTTGGCATCGTTGACATTTATCATTTTGTATATGTATCATATTAATATTTGATGTTTTTATTCAAAATTATCAAGATTTTATCCTCCCAGTAATGCTTGCAAGGGTTTCCCTGTCACTTCTTTTTTCCCTAACAGGCTAAACATAAGAAATCCATTTGTGAAAAGAGAAACTTTATCATCTTATTTTAAGGTTGACTAAGGAAACAATCTAATTGACAGAGTATGGTTCTTTTTTTCTTTCCCATATATGTGAATGTGCATACATGTGTAAAATAAGAAACTAGCATGGTCTTTCACTATAATTTCAATTTTTTTTCCCTCTTAAACATGATACAATAATATTTGACCAATAAATAACATGGAAAGAACAAGTCCACTTTGGGACAGCCCTAGACATAATGAGAATGTAATGTTCCTTCTCCTGGCATTTTAGGCTCACATGAGGAAATCATTCTCTTTACTTTGGCAAAGTCCGTGAAATAATGCTGACAATGACAAAATCATTTTCGCTGAGGGCTAGGATGAGAGTTACTTAATATTTTCAGAATAAAAATAAATAAAAGCTCAAATAGTACTGAGTAGTTATAGAATTTTTGAGAATAATCAGAACAGAGAAAATGAGCACTTTGATTTCTATGAAATAATTAATTAACTATAAGACTGAAAAGTACACCTTCTAGTCTGGTGTCTTAAATCCATACTCCTCAGTTAAAACAGAATGTCAGATCACACAAATTCAGTTTATTCCTTTCTCTTTTCTCAAGGACACAGCCAAGAATTAAGGTTTCTCATTCTTGAGAACACAACACAAAAGGCTGCTAAATGCCCGGAGTCTATGTATGCTACATAGTTAACACACTTTATTCTTAGGAGAATTCTAAAGGCCTATGCAGTCTATGTAGTTTTACTTTGTATTCTAGAGTACAAGTTTGATTTGATGGTATTCAAGCCTACCAATGATAAATTACAATCATGGAGCAGGGGGAGAAAAATCTGTACCATGGACAGCTTTGTAGCCAACTTTGAAAGGTACCGTCAATAATCTGATAGCAACAGAATAGACCAAAAGGGAAAAGAAAAAGAAGAAAAAAAACAAAAAAAAGAGAAGGAGCACAGAGAAGAGGTGATGAGGGTATGGAGAGAAAAAGACACACACACACACAAACACACACACACACACACTCAGGAAATTCAACAGTGTCAAGGCATTTGGTGTAAAAGGGAAACACATCAACACACCTTGCCCAGGGCAGTTGGGCCAAGCCACGGATGGCCAAAACCCAGACACATGTGACTCAGAAAGATAATGATTTTCAAGGTCTGCCTCCATGAGAGAGGTTGCAAAGCCCTGCCTTAATGAACCCCGAGTGCATCACTGCGAAGTCATTATGATAACAAATCACAATGACCCCTTAGAATGAAGAAAAATCATGATGACAATTGTTCTGGTTACCTAGTGCCACTGCGACAGGAATATACCACAAATGGGATGGCCTTAACAAACAGGAATTTATTCTTACAATTTGGAGGCTTTAAGTCCGAATTCAAAGTGCCAGGCTCTGGGGGCTGTGTGCAAGCCCTGCCTCCTGCTCTTGGCCCAGTGAAGCTGGAGGCTTTTTTTCACTCAGCTGCTGGCTGCTGCGGCTGACAAGTCCAAGGTCGACAAGTCACAGGGCACTGTCCTGATATTATTAAACCACATGGCAGGTCATTAATTCAAGTCCTTTGAAAGTCCCAAGATCATCAGAGCATGGAAGGCTGCTGAACAACAACTCAGCTGCATGCAGGGTTCAAGCATGCCATAAGCTGGAGACCATTTCCCAAGGCTTCTCCTTATATACAGGAAGCAGACCACATCACTAAGGCAGCTACTCTGCTGCTCACAGTAGATTCCACCATGGAGCTGATTACCAGTCTCATCATGGGGAATATATGTATATATGTTGTTGTTGTTATCCAGCTGCCCAGCCACTCAACCAGGCCCAGCCAAGTTAACACACAACCTTAACTACCACAGCAATTAAGCTGAAATACCATTTAGCATTCCCCATTCTTAGTGGTTTTTACATGCGTTAACTATCTAGTCCTTATAACAAACCGATGTATGCTAATCCTCTGATGTATGAAGGATTATAACATGGTAATCCAAAGCAGTTTTTTGACATCACACTGCATGAATTCAAATCTCAGCTTCTGCACTTCCAGCTGTGTAACTTTGGTCAAATTACTAAGTCTCTGAAACTCAGTTTCCTCATCTGTAAAATGGGGATAAATATACAAATCCACAGTTACAAAAACTCTAAAACCAAAATTCTTCTATATATTGCTGATGTACTCATTTAGAGATAAGACCTCAACTCTTTAAAATCTTTATTAATCTCTCAGTATAATATTCATGTGTATTACAGAATCATGTGTGGTTGATTATAGAGTATCCCCTCAGACCTTGCTGAAGGACCACAAATATATACTCTATGTACCACAGCAAAAGCATCTGATCCTAAGGATTTTTTTTAAAAAAAAAGGTTTCAGCTCACAGAATTGTGCCTGGCGTATATAAGTGATACACAACTGTTAACTGTTACTAATATTATTACTGTCATTCTATAGTTGATGAAACTGAAGTAAAGAGAGATCAAATAGTTTGCCCAAGGCACAGCTAATAAGCATATACCTGGGAAGTGAACGTAGGCAGTCTGGATCCAAAGCCTATGCTATTAACCACTGTCCCATCTCCACAAGTTATATTTATTTATGAGCTCTGGTAGCATAGTGCCTAAGGCACTTGACTGTTAACCAGAAGGCTGGAGGTTCAAACCCAGCAGCCACTCCTCGGAAGGAAGGTTGGGCAATCTACTTCCATAGTGATAATGCCTCGGCAACCCAAGGAGGGGTCGCTATCAGTCAGGTGCAACTTGACAGCACATAACAACAACAACAACAAAATTTAAGAAGGTATTGTTGTATAAAATATTTTTAGGAAGTTTTCCATTTAAAATTAGAAATATTTGGTGCTTACTGGAGCAAAAACTCAGCAGTAAAGGAAATTCAGCCACAAAAATGATCCAAAAGTGGCCTCTGGCGTTGGAGCTCTAGGGGCACAATGGTTAGGTGTTAGCCTGCTAAAGGGAAGCTTGGACATTACAGTTCACCCAGAGGTGCTTTGGGAGAAAGGCCTAGTGATCTCCTTCTAAAAATCATTGAACACTTGATAGAGTACAGTTCTACTCTGACATATGTACGGTAGCTATAAGCTGGCATTGACTTGATGGCAACTGGTTTTGGTCTCCCTATCTCCGCTATCTGTTACCCCCGTGGAAACCCTTCCCTATCAGGAAAATCACATGATTAGGTACATACAACAAGCAGCATTTTCCCAAGATGTAAAATAAACTAAAGCAGGAGCAGAACTCCTTGACCTTAGTAGAAATCAGCCTAAAATGTCATTGTTTTCATCCAAAAAGGGGAAGGCTACATCTATTAAATTAGTTTAAAGAGAAAATAGATGAAAAATAGTCACAATTTTATTACATTCTGCAAGTGATGCTTGCTCAACACACCCTTTAGATATAAAAGAAAGTGTAACATACAGATTTTTGTTTTTCCCACTGCCATTGAGTCAATTCCAATTCATAGTGAGCCTGTAGGACAGAGGAGACCTGCTCCATAGTGCTTCTAATGCTGTAATCTTCGCAGAAGCAGAATGCCACATCTTTCTCCCGAGGAGTGGCTGGTAGATTCAAACCACTGACCTTTCAGTTAGCAGACCAGCACTTAACTAATGTGCCATCAGGGCTCCTTAACATACAGATCCAGAAAAAAAAAAAAAAAAAAGTCACTGCCATCGAGTCGATCCCAACTCATAGTGACCCTTCCTTGGGTTTCCGAGGCACTATCTGTATGGAAGTAGATTTCCCAATCTTCCTTCTGAGGAGTGGCTGGTGGGTTTGAACCACCAGCCTTCTGGTTAGCAGTCAAATGCATATAGATATCCAGTTTAAAAAAAACAGTTTTCATTGAGTCAGTTTCAACTCATGGTGACTCCATGTGTGTCAGAGTGGAACGGTGCTTCATAGGGTTTTCGATGGCTAATGTTTCTGGAAGTACATCACCAGATCTATTTCAGAGACACCTCTTGGTGGACTTAAACCTCTAATCTTTCCGTTACCAGATGGTTACATTAACTGTTTATATCACCCAGGGACTCTATAATACGAAGATAGGAACTGTACAATATGTATGGAACTCATCTCCATAGGCAATGCTAATTCTGTGATTCAATCACAACCTTACTACATTTTTTTTCTTGAAGAACAGTACTGTGGTACTGTTTATTACTGAATATTTCAGTTATCTAGTATGAAGTCAGCCAAAATCATTAAATAGAGAAAGTATTTCAAATACAACAAAGAAATCGATCAGAGAAGGATGAAAGAGGACATGTTGCTAATTCATTAATAAAAATTTATGTTCTAATAAATCTTACCGGGGACACAAAAGACCTATACCAAAAAAACGTACAAAACACTACTTAAAGAAACTATAAGATATCTACATAAATGGAAGAATATACAATGCTCATGGATAGGAAGACTGATCTTTGTGAAAATGTCAATACTACTGAAAGCAATCTATACATTCAATGCAACCCCGATCCAGATTCCATCAACATTCTTTAAGGATATGGAAAAAACATTCACTAATTTTATATGAAAAGGAAAGAGCCCTCAGATAAGCAAAGCACTACTGAAGAAGAACAAAGTAGGAGGTATCACACTCCCCAATCTTAAAACCTACTATACAACTACTGTAGTTAAAACAGCCTAGTATTGGTAC
>NW_006921705.1:9064765-9066048 GCF_000298275.1 Orycteropus afer afer
ACCATGAGAACCTCAGCCTACATGACACTGAGATCAGGAGAACTAGAAGGTGCCCGGCAACCACTGTCAACCACTCAGAAAGGGATCAAAATATGAGATTCTGGATAGAGTAGGAGAAAATTGTGGAACAAAACTGAAAACCATAAAAAGACCACACTTACTGGTCTGACGGAAACTGGTGAAACCCCTGAGACCCTTCAGGCTTGGAATTGAACTTACTCCCGTGGCTTCCAGCCAGGCAATGGACAGGCCTATAAAGTGAACATTTATACCAGTTAGGTACACTCCTTAGAACAACCAACCATGGGAAATGAGAAGGGCAGCATCTGCACAGGGAAACAGCTCAGAGGGCAGGAATGCACAGCAAAGGACACAGGAAGGAAGTGGGAAGAGAGCCGCTATGTTATGGAGATTGCAGTCGATGTCATGAAATGAAATGTATATGAACTGTTGAATGGAAAATTAATTTGCTCTGTAAACTTTCACCCAAATCACAAATGAAAAAGAAACAAACATATGTTCTATCGCATACACATTGTTGACTGGAGTAGTAATTGACTCAATATTTTGGACTAACATTTGGCAATATCTATCAAAATTTTAAAAGTAACTTCTGACCCAATGTTTCTACATTTAGGAATTTGTCATATAGTAATACCCCTCAAATATGTTTATATAATAGCGCATTTGCATCATTTGTAATTGCAAAATCACTGAATCAGTTTTCATTAGCAGGGAATTGGATGGATAAATTGTGGTACATCCAGCTTCCAATTTAATATAGCAGATTAAATGCACATGTTGATCTCTTCCCCATCTTAAAAGCCTCATTTATATGCAATTGGCTGAAGTGTAATTACTGGCAAGGAAAGTTGTTCCAGATATATAGTTATGTAAACAAGGGACAACAAATTAAGTTGCAAAACTATGAAAATGTATAAAACATTGAAATGTTCTTTTTGACAGTGAATGTGATGTCTCTTGTATTCGTCATTCCTGCCATAGTTGACCATATGACTGTCAGATTCAAAATGGTCAATGCCAATATATTTCAGTTCATTAATACCTAGGATATATATCTTCAAGTATTCCATTTCATTTTTTGATAACTTCCAATTTTCCTAGATTCATACTTTATACATTCCATATTCCAATTATTAATGGATTTCTGCAGCTGTTTCTTTTCATTTTGAGTTGTGCCACATCAGCAATGAAGGCCTTGAACGTTTCACTCTTTATTCTAGGCAGCTCTTCCCCAGTCATATTTTGAGTGCCTTCCAACC
>NW_006921705.1:9067463-9072965 GCF_000298275.1 Orycteropus afer afer
CCTTATGGCTACCTGAACTCTGAGGACAGCAATCAGTGGTGCCATCTCTAAGAAAGAAGATGACCAGCCTTGCATGGCATGCCAGGAACTTGCAGAGGATATTCTCTTCTAAACATGTGTTGTCTTTCTGATTTTGAAGAAATGTTGTTCCCTCTCTGTATCCCAGTCTTCGTTTAGTGTAAGAACCGCTCTTTGGAAACACAACAGAGTGGATGACTGGTGTCACTGAGACACCGTCCATCTCTCAATGGTGCACCTCCTAATTAAAATCTCTTTGTCTCATTGAACTTTGGTGTGGACTATCAGCGATGTCACTCCAGGGCATGAACCCCATCAATTTTCAGGTTACAACCCCCAAAAATATTCCCGGTACAACTAAGAACTAGATCACATACACATTCTCCAGCTGACGGACAATGCTCTGGAGCATAACTTAGCAGCTTGCCGGAGTTTGCAGAATTTCAGAGCTGCCGACTGCAGGGCTACCAAAAACTGGGGCAAGTGCCTTGACTCCATGGGATTACAGAAGTAAGTATCAGTTGTCTTGGATGAACATGTGCCAGGCATTGCTAAAGTTGATACCCATTCCAGAAGGAGCAAGCATTTAAGTCTCCAGCTGCCAAATTATATTGGCTGCCACAGACTGAGGCTAACGACTCTTATAAATATTAATTTGGCAGAGGATCATGAATTCCCTGACTTCATTATCAACTAGGCCTCCATCTGGCCAAAGAAGCCAGCAGCCTGGTTTCTCCTATTTCTTTATCAAAAGCCAAAAAGATAATGAGCAACAATGACTGACAATGCTTGTAGGAAACGTGTGCTCTGTTCACAATCAAAACTATAATCCAAAATCAGGTTCAGGGAGTTCTTATTTGGGAATAAGTACCTTATCAAAACAGACAAGCACTCTGTGCATTTCTCTCTGGTGAATGTTCTCAAATCAACTCCACGCATTAAAACCAACAAGCGCTGAAGAGGATAAGGTGACACTCTTTGCATAACAAATCTTAATAACTTATAAATCTATCAAAGCAAATATTTTTCATGTAATTGGCTTTGATGTTTTTAACATTACTTTCCTTTTATATTAAGAAGCTCTGGTGGTGTAGTGGTTCAGGATTTGACTATTAACCAAAAGTTGGTTGTTCAAACCCACTAGCTGCTCTGGTAGTGTAGTGCCTAAGGCACTTGACTGCTAACCAGAAGGCTGGAGGTTCAAACCCACCCACCACTCCTCGGAAGGAAGGTTGGGCAACCTACTTCTGTAGTGAAACTACCTCAGAAACCCAAGGAGGGGTTGCTATGAGTCGAGTCCGACTCGACGGCACATAACAACAACGACAACAGCTGTTCTGCAGAAGAAAGATAAGGTGATCTGCTTCAGTGAAGATTTACAGCCTCAGAAACATAATGTTGGTCACTGTTGGACTCAGAATCATCTGGATGGCAGTGAGTTTGGAGTTTTTCATTCCTTTTATATTAAACTTGCCTTCCTAAAGCGGCCCTTGATTAGTCTCATTACGTAATTTTAGCCTTGTTTTTGACATAGATTAAAATACATGATGGTTACTTGATTTAGCAGAAAAGAAAACTCAAAAAAAAAAAAAATTAATGAACACTAGTAATGCCACTTAATTTAGAGTTGCTACTCCAGTCCCATTTAGAATTATGAAACATCCCTGTAAAATCTCATTAACCTGCAGAGGACCTCTCTCTTAATGGCTCTTTCCCCTCTACATGTGGATGCACTGTGTGATGAAGTAGATGAAACGTGAAGTGATTTCACACTGTGGGGGTAGGGAGTAAAGAGAAAATCCAGTTAGTGCACAGAGCCCGTAGATTTCAGGATGTGCCTAAATAAGAAAGAAAAACGAAGAAGTGGGTCATAGGCAGTGACCTGAAAAAGACCACAGGGCCAAGCTGGCCAGGTGTGTTCCCGGAAGACAAGTCCATCAGATTCAGAAAAGACTGGGGGCCGAGGGGCGGGGAGATGCTCACAGTAGAGTTTGCAATGGTCCTCCCATGATTTGGGCTCTTGTGATAAATGGTTAAGTGCTAGGCTGCCAGTTCAAACCCACCCAACAGTCTGCGGGACGAAGGCCTGGCAATCTGCTCCTGTAAAGATTACAGCCTAGAAAGCCCTCTGGGGGAGTTCTACTCTGTCGCATGAAAGTCACTATGAGCTGAAATCGAAGGCACCTAACAACTAGGCCTACATTAGACTAGAACTACCAGGATGGAAATGAATGGGAGGCTTAAGAAGAGGCTGTGGAGGAAGTTAAGCCTACATGTGTAGATGTGAGGGAGGAAAGCCAAAACCCAAAGTTATGGACTGCTTCTCGTTTGCCAAGTTGGTGAGAAAACTGAGCACAGGAAAGGATGTTGAAGGAAATGAACAGCAATTCCTGGTTCAGGTATAATTGATGAAGAACTGGAATTACTCTTATGCCCCCTCAATATACAATTTGTCCTCAGCTTCAACTCCCCTCATCAGATTTTACCACTCGCCCCAGACTGACACACAGCTACAAAACCAGCACACGTCCTAACAAATTGAGTATAGATAATTCCAGTTCCAGCAGTCTCATTTACTTTGCTTCAAATTCCTTGCCACTCAAACTAGGCCGCCAGAATCATCATGCCAAAAAATAAAGAAAACAAAAATTCCCACAAAATGTCATTGATAATTGATTAAAATAGTCAACCACGTGTGAAGAGGCCCTTGACTAGTTATGCCTTTCTGAATCTCCTATTTCCATTGTCTTAGGTTCTTAATGTTGCTGTTACAGAAATACCACAAGTGGGTGGTTATAACAAACAGAAATTTGTTTTCTCACAGTTTGTTGTTGTTGTTGTTGTTATGTGCCATCGAGTTGGACCTGACTCATAGCGACCCCTCCTTGAGTTTCTGAGACAGTATCACTACGGAAGTAGATTACCCAACCTTCCTTCCAAGGAGTGGCTGGTGGATTTGAACCGCCAGCCTTCTGGTTAGCAGTCAAGTGCCTTAGGCACTACGCTACCAGAGCCAAATGCAGGTTTGTTGTTGTTGTTGTTGTGTGCCATCGAGTCGGACCCGACTCATAGCGACCCCTCCTTGGGTTTCTGAGGCAGTATCACTACGGAAGTAGATTGCCCCATCTTCCTTCCGAGGAGTGGCTGGTGGGTTTGAACCGCCAAATGCAGGTTTAGGAGGCTAGAAGTCCAAATGCAGGGCACTGGCTCTAAGGGACGGTTTTCTCTCAGTGTTGGTTCTGGGAGAAGGTCCTTGTCTCTTTAGCTTCTGTTCCTAGGTTCCTTGGTGATCCTCAGGTGGCCTGGCATCTATCTTCCCCCATCTCTGCTCCCTTTCTTCTGGCCTGATCTGCTCTTTTATCTCAAACAGTGATTGGTTTAAGACACACTCTACATTGATATGGCCTCAGTAACATATCAAGGAAATCCCTATTCCTGAGTGAGATTACATTCACAGGTATAATAAGGGTGGGGATTTACAACACAATTTCGAGGAGACACAATTCAATCAATCCATAACACCCATCAATGTCTGTGCCCTAGTTCATCCCTGAAAAACAAACACATTCTAACCCATTTTGCCTGCACGTGATTAAACAAAATAACTGAAAAAGAAAAGAATAAATCATATTATTGTAAACTGGACAACTCTTATTTTCATTAAGATAGTAATTTGTTTCACGAAAGGATTTTTTTGAGTGTTTTCCAAACTGGTACCCACAGAAACTACTGCTTTTTAAACTGATACAAATCTTTGCTGTGAGTCTTAAACTCTTTGTAAAATTACAGAGTTTATAGTTTCACAGAATAAGAATAAAGCAGTCTTTTCTGCCATTTGTAATCAACTAAGACGATCAGCCAGAACCTTGATGAGTGAACAAATGCACAGAAGAGATTTCTTTGCGCTAAAACTCAAGATGGGGGTGGTTAGCAGCTGAGCACTTAACCGACGTACCACCAGGGCTCCAAAAGCATCTATGACATGTGTAATTTAAGATGTTTGAAACTCAGAACACAGTTCTATCCATTCAGAGCCTAACGGCAAATTTTTGCTCCTCTGGCTATACAGCCTTAGCTGATGCCACACTGAGTCTTCCTCCAAACTGATACATTTATCTACGGAACTGGAGTTAGGACACCTTCATTCCTTTCCATGTGACAGTAAGTGGGTACCAATAAGTGCAGAGAGTTGCAGAAGACAGGTGAGTCTGAGGCAGCCCCTGGCCCTCCCTTGACCTCTCCACTGGTAAGGAGCTCTGGTCCCTGCTTGGGCAAGGCAGGGCAGTGCAAGGCAGAAAGCCAACACAGCACACATAGTTCTCCTTTCCCAAAAAGGTGCACTGTCAGGGCACTCTGGCTTTTCTCTGTTACTGATAAACTTGGGAGTGTCCTTGTTCCCAGGTCCCAGCATGCCACAAGCCTTACTCAGGTAGGTTCTGGAGGGACAAGGCACTCCTGACCTCTGGCCTCTACTCCAGCAGCTGCTCCTTCTGGCTGGAGACAGGCATACCGGGTTTCCTTAGGAGATCTGTGTATGCAGAGAAGGTGGCCTGGGAGCATGCCACCAAACGGTTAACAGTAAAAGGGTGGGGAGTAGGAAGAATTGGGGAATGCAACACACCCTTTATTCCTTCCTGCAAAAGTGCAATTATTTCACGGGTAATTTTTAAAATTCAAATTTGGAAAAAAAAAAACCACCAAGAGAAACAAATGAAGAATATGCACTTTGGATTTAGAATGAGTTGGGTTCAAATACAGGTTTTCCCATGACTTGCTAGGTGACCCAGTAAAAGTGACCTCTTGGGCCTCCATAATGTACTTACTTTATAAGGGGTTGTTCCAGGGCTCTCCCCGTAAAACTCAGCTGCTGCCCTAGCACTCTTTGTCCACTTCTCCTGCAGTCCAGGTCACACTGCATGGTCACTGCCAGGACAAGGGTGGTCCTACTCTTCTGCTGTTTCCTATTATCATACCCGACACATTCAGAAAACGAACACACTGCCTTCGAGTCGAACCTGACTCATAGCAACCCCTCCTTGGGTTTCCGAGGCAGTACCACTATGGAAGTAGATTGCCCCATCTTCCTTCTAAGGAGTGGCTGGTGGGTTTGAACCACCAGCCTTCTGGTTAGCAGTCAAGTGCCTTTAGGCACTACACCACCAGTGCTCCCACCTGACACATTTAGGTGTTTAAAATTCCCTAAGGAAATGCTCAGGCAGAGAACAAAATATAACCAAAAATTATATTGTATATACTACGATCACTACCACAGTATTTTCTGTTTAATAATGGCAGTTCCTCCCTCTGATTTTCCATTAACACATAGCAGCATTCATCAGTATATCTTTTGTGGTTGGGAAGACTTGAGAGGAATGTTTTAGGAAATGGTGAGTTCCGAGAATGTGTGTGTGTGTATGTGTGTGTGTTGTTGTTGTTGTGTTGTTATGTGTCGTCGAGTCGGACCCGACTCATCCGACTCATAGA
>NW_006921705.1:9073770-9075193 GCF_000298275.1 Orycteropus afer afer
AGTGCCTTAAGGCACTTGACTGCTAACCAGAAGGCTGGCGGTTCAAACCCACCAGCCACTCCTCAGAAGGAAGGTTGGGCAATCTACTTCCGTAGTGATATCACCTCGGAAACCCAAGAAGGGGTCGCTATGAGTCGGGTCCAACTCGACGGCACACACCAACAACAACAACAGGTAGTGTTGGGTTACCCCATCAGCAAAGTAAGCACAGGCTTTCTTGTGCTTACTTACTAATCTATAGTAAACAATTTCACATTTTTCACCACATCAAAGATTTTGCTTCTAGGTATGGCTAGCATTTGTCTTTCTCCTAACTCTACAGCACCTTCCTATGGGATCAAAACCTCTTTTCAAATTTACAATCTCTGACAGGTATAGTACCCACTACCCATTACCATCCACTCAATTCTAAGGCATAGAGACCCCCATAGGATTTCCAAGTCTGTAAATCGCATTTGCCAAATCGTTACAGAAGCAGATTGCCTCATTTTTCTCCCACAGAGCAGCTGGTGGGTTCAAACCGCCAACTTTTTGGTTAGCAGCCCAATGTCTTAACCACAGGGCCACCAGAGCTCCTTACACAGAGACTAAGGACCCAGTAAGCAAGGTAAGCATGGGTTTATCTGTGTTTTCTTACTAATCTGCAGTGAACAGATTAAGTGATTCAATCTGAGATAATAGGCAAACTGAATAAATATTTGTAAGTCCCTCTACATTTAAAAGGCATAAATAGGCAAACTACTGATAAAGGAAAGGAAGATAATAATCAGATTCATGGTTGGGAAGATAAAGGAACAATGGAAAGAAAAGCATTAAGTGTTTTTAAAAGTACATACACACCTGTGTTTTGCAAATCCCCTTTGCAGCAGGCCCTAAGGTAGCTGGCCGCTAAGATAATCGGTGGTAGGTAACAGAGAAACTGTTGGAGGCCCCACAGCCAGTTGCCACTACTCCTTCACCCAGGCAAAAAAAAAAAAAGGAACCTCTAGGTGAAATTGAACCTGCATCTGTTCTCTGCCCCTACTCTTGCGCCTTAAGATTCCAGACCTTAGCTTAAATGAGAATGGAAATAAGGCATTTAGCAGAGCGCTTTGAGTATGTGATTGCTCAATGTGTGTTCAGTGAGTAAACTGCAGACAATGTATTTATGCATGTAGCAAGTGACTGGTATACGTAAGTGCTCAGAAAATGGCAGTGGTGGTGGTGGTTGTTAACGTCATCATTAAATAATTAGCATTTCTATAGCTCCCGTTGTTGTTGTTGTTGTTGTTGTTGTTGTTGTTTGCATCCAGTCAGCTGACTCATAGCCTCATAGCGACCCCTCCTTGGGTTCCAAGGCAGTATCACTACGGAAGTAGGATTGCCCAACCTTCCTTCCAAGGAGTGGCTGGTGGGTTTGAACCACCAGCCTTCTGGTTAGCAG
>NW_006921705.1:9075422-9095139 GCF_000298275.1 Orycteropus afer afer
GGGTTTGAACCGCCAGCCTTCTGGTTAGCAGTCAAATGCCTTAGGCACTATGCTACCAGAGCTCCTTGTCTAAGCTCATACTGCTACCAAATGCTGAAGTTGGGGACTTGAACTCCATTCAAAGCTCTTTTGCCTTGACAATACTCTTTGACTCTCATAGCAAAGTCCTATCTAGCCTTCTTTCTATCACGGATAGTGTAGTTGATTCTCAACATCCGTTTCACCCCAAATGAGTGATCAAGAACAATGGTAATTCTATGCTCCCTGTTTTCTTTATCAATTCTTGTATGACAGTAATACCTAACTGGCTGCAGATACAGGGTATTCCACGGTGATGATTCATTTTCATTTTTAACAGTTTTAAGCAGAAGCTAAGGAAGGGACATTTGAATTAGATGAAATAGAATTAATTATCTTTAAAGTCCTTTCCTGATGGGAAAGGACATTGTTACTGAACAATGCTAAAACAACTCAATGAATTTACTCTTTCATCAGGCATATGTTTAAGAAAAGGACTAGCTTAAGGAAAGGGTAGGGACTCGATCCTTGGCAATGATTTGAGGAAAAGTCTTTTGGGAGCTTCTGGGAAAAGTTTCTTCATGATGAGACATGATTCCTTGCCACTGGATGTTTCCTGTATGGAAGTGACCCTTTAAACTGTGGTAGCTATATGCTGGCACCATGAGAGGAACCACATTGAATATGAAGCCAACATATAGCAGGGACAGAACCAAGACAATAACAGAGAAGCAAAGCCAGCCTGGACATTCGGTCCTGGACTTCCTATTACATGAAGGAATTATTTTCCTTACTATTGAAGCCCATTCAAATTGAGATTTCTGTTGCTTGTACCACAAAGCATTCTACCCGCTATCTAACTTACTCATGCTGCTTATGTATCAGGCCTGGTTCACGTGTTCTAGCCCTATGCAGTAGCTCAGTATCTTCACACAGGGGGTTTCCTAATCTTATATCAGATCTACTTTTGGTTTCCTGAGATCCTAAATGGGCAAAGGAGAAAAGAAGACAAGGGCATGTACAGCTGTACAAAGGGAACACAATACTGCTGGTTTCCCATCACATGGCTGACATTAGAGGCAGAGGACCCACACTGAGTCCCACTGAAGTCTTCAGCCCATCTCCCATGACCTCCACCCCCACAAGTCATAACAAAGTTCCACATCTGGGAGCCTGATGACATTCAGCTTCCTCTCTCTGATTAGAGTGTTAAACTGTACACTATTAGAGGGAAAAAGGAAAAAGAGGGAGAAAAAGGAAAAGATTTCATCAGAGCACGTAGTCTTTTCTTCCCAGGGTATTAATGACAACTTGGCTAAAGCATCCAAAGTTACTTGTGAAATGTGTTGTTTTGCCAGTTCATAGTATTTTTCAAAAACTACAGTGCAAAATATAAGCCACTTAGTTGTTCTTTAACAATGTTCTACTGAGAGCATCAAGTGATTTTCATTATATGCCAGATATTAGCTAGACTTTTATATCTTTCCTTATAACCATAACATACTTGAGTTGGAGTGTTCTAAAGTCCACATCAGTCCTTAGAGATACTGGACACCATTTTCCAATGAGAGGCAGGGCCTAGTCAACATCTACCCAACATCTCTGTTGATCTCAGGCTCAACCTTGACCATCTCTCATGAGCTTCACTTCTTGGATTAGAAGATGTTCTGCCACATGATGACATGGGCTGACCACCAACTCTGAAATCTAAGTTTGTTGTAAGGATTAAGTACCCCACTCTAATCCTAACTTTCTATCCTCCACAAGTCTCTAACTTCTCATATTCTACTCCACCTGGTTTTACCCTTTCTGATTACTTAGGCCCATTGCTTCTCCGTTTTCTCCCATTCCATCAGCTTGTCCTATTCTCATTTCCCTCTCCTTATAGTTTAGAGTCCAGTAACTATCACTTCAATTTCTCTCTTGCTGGTACCCAATTATTTCCAAGCCACCAATCACCAACAATTCTTCAATCTAAACATTTCCTTTTTCCACTCCTACAACTGGTAAAGCAAGTTATGCTAGAGTGAGTCTCTCAACCTCGAAGATTAATGGCACAACACAATTATAGTTTCTAACATAAACAAAATGCTTCGTGTGACTCAGCAATAATATGTTATACCTGTTATAACACACACTCGTTATTCCAAATGTTAAGTATTCCAAGCCCCCTCATTCTCAGCAGTATAGTGCATTGTTAAACAGCTTTGCATGTAGCTCTGCCACCTGTTAGCCATATCATCTCAGACAAGTTTCTTAATCTGTGTTTCAATTGCCTTGCTTATAAAATTAAGATAATAGTAATTCCTTGTTTGTAAAATTAAGATAATTCCATTCTCATAGGTTGTTTTAAGGATTGAGTGAGTTAACATATACAAAGTACTTTTAACAATGCTAGAGAAAGTGGTTCAAAATACATTGGTTATTACTTTATTGAGAGAATTGCAGCCTCTGGGTGGAAATTTCCTTTCCTCCAGTTTATTCTTCCAGTTTATTCATATCCAATTTATTCATATCCACATGCATTCTTGTTTCTTTTCCTCCCATGTCAAAGAAAGACATGTCTTTTTATGTTCAATAACTCCAACTACTATCCTCTCTCCTCTTTCCTGTATTTTGAACCTATACCTTTTCACTGGGTCCAATTTAAGCTATCTATTTACTCAAGTGTCTCCTTTTTTTAAAGCATGAAGGAAGAACATGAGAGAATAGAAGGGAAAAGAAGAAAAGAGAAGGCAAGAAAACTCCTCTTCAGTTTACTACTCTTTCTGGCTATCATCAATTATTTCCTTCCCTTCTCAAACCCATCCTCTCACAGAATTGTCTACACAATTTCCCTTCCTCTCAATCCTACCTCAACAGAATGGAATTTGCCTCCTCCCTCCCTACCATTAAAACTGTTTTTGACATAATCACCAATGACTCCTAATTGCCAGTGGTCACTTTGCCACCTCCTAATTGACCCCTTTGTAGCATTTGTCATTGTTGACCTCTCTAACACTATTGAAACTCTTCCTTCCCTAAATTGCCATGGTAGAAGACTCTCCTTTTTACCCTTTTTACCCTTCTTACCCACAGACTTTCGATTCTCAGTTTTTCACTAGATCTTCTTCCCCCGACCACTCATTATGCATCACATCATTTTTTCATTCATTCAACAGACGTACTGAATACTTACCATATGTCAGGTATCATGACAGTTGCTGGTTAAGCAGGGAAAGCTGAAGCACAACTCCAGAGGGCACTATTCACATGCAAAGGAAACCCCTGTAGCACCAAAACCAAACCAAACTCACTGCCCTGGAGTCGGATTCGACTCATAGCGATCCCTCCTTGGGTTTCAGAGGCAGTATCACTATGGAAGTAGATTGCCCCATCTTCCTTCCAAGGAGCGGCTGGTGGGTTTGAACTGCCAACCTTCTGGTTAGCAGTCAGATGCCTTACTCAGCTGGAGTTGAATTGGTTCAGAGCCCTGGAGCAAAGTCAAAAATCCTTAGTGTGATATACAAGACATTACACGATCTGGCTCCTATCTGCTCTTCCAGTCTTACCTTCCCTCCAGCCCTATATGCACCCCATACTTCAGCCACACGAAACTGTGCAGTTCTTTCAAGCCACAATGCACTTTCCCACCCCAATGCCTTCGTACATACTGCTCCTGCTACCTACCGAAAATGTCCTTCCCCAGATTTTTCACCTTATGAATGACTACTTTCTTTAATGTTTTGACCACTCTGTTGTGTGCCCCTCAAGTTGATTTCGATTCATAGTGACCCTATGTGACATAGTGGAACTACCCCATAGGATTTTCTAGGCTGTAATCTTTATGGAAGAGGAGCTGTGGTGGGCGTCATACCTGCGGCATTTGACTGCTAACCAGAAGGATTTTTTTGGTTTTAATCTTTATGGAAGCAGATCATCTAGTCTTTCTCTCATAGGTGAGTTTGAACCAGTAATCTTTCAGTTAACAGCTAAGCACTTAACCACTGCACAATCAGGGTGCCTTTTGAACACTCTAGCTCTGCTGGTGAAGTGCCTAAGGCATTTGACTGCTAACCAAAGGGATGGCAGTTCAAACCCACCAGCCACTCCATGGAAGGAAGATGGGGCAATATATCTCTGTAAAGATTGTCTGCCTTGGAAATGCAATGGGGTCTCTATGAGTCAGAGTCAACTTGATGACAGTGAGTTTAATTTTTTGAGGCAGAGTTAAGTGCCTGTTGGTCTGAGCTCCCATAGTGAGTGGTCACAGGTGTATTTGTGGGACTCATCACAATGCTGTAATTATTTATATCCACACCTGTTTTCCCTGGGTGAGTGTTTGAGTAAGGACCCTATCTAATCTCTATGGGTCTTCACCACCAACAATGGTGTCTGACACATAGTACTCAGTAAATGTTTGCCTAATGAAACGATAAACACAATGAGTTATTTTAGCATTGTTTAATCACAGCCTTTTTTTTTTTATCAGAAAGAGATTTTAAAAGTAATTTATTCTATTTCATCTAATTTAAATGTCTCTTCCTCAGGTTCTGCTTAAAACTATTAAAAACTAAACTGAAACTGTACCATGGCATAAACTATTTGGAGCCAATTGAGTAAACTACCATGAAAGAACATATAAAGCAAGCAGAAAGTGCCAGGAATATGCAGAGATGCCAATTTGGATGCCTCAGATATATGAAATTCTAGTTAGAACTTCATTTCTAATATAATTAGAATATTTGGTGGCCTACATTTTTTAAATCTGTTTTGAATGTGGAATACAATTAACATGGTCAACCAAAAGAAGTAAAAAGGAGAAGGGAAAAAAATTGTGGAGCTTAACATTTTATACAATGACCACCAGCCCCTTTCCACTGGAACACCTAATTATTAAGTAAACTCCTTTGACAGGTTTATTTATGAGCATCTGTTAATTCTATAGGAGCTCTGGTGGCATAGCATCTAAGGCATTAGACTGCTAACCAGAAGGCTGGTGGTTCAAACCCACCAGCCACTCCCTGGAAGGAAGGTTGGGCAATTTACTTCTGTAGTGATACTGCCTCGGAAATCTAAGGAGGGGTCTTTATGAGTTGGATCCGACTCGATGGCAGTGTGTTTGGTTTGGTTTTTGGTTATTTATTCTATTACCTGAGTACTTTGACTTTTTCTAACATTGTTTATGAATTTTCAAATTAGTTTATATGCTGATGTCTGGCAAGACTTGTGACTAAATTTTCCAAACAGCAGGCAAGCACTGAGGTTGGGATCTGTGTCAATGAACCACAAAAAAGCTGGAGACTCATGTGGAATGGAACCCACCTCAGGCCTCATTGGGACCACACCCAGAACCTAGCAGCCACTGTCCTAGAACTAAAATATGGGGGAAATATCTGGATTTTTGACCTCAAGAAACCACAATACTTCTCAACAAATCATTTATGCCAAAAACAGAACAATGGTTACCTGTATTGCTAAATCCACTAAGTAACCTCTCAAAAATCCTCACAACTGAACCAATAAGCAACATCATGATAAATAGAGGAAAGATTGATGTTATCAAGGATTTCATTTTGCTTGGATCCACAATTAATACCCATGGAAGCAGCAATCAAGAAATCAAATGAAGTACTGCATTGGGCAAATCTGCTGCAAAAGACTTCTTCAAAGAGTTAAAGAGCAAAGATGTCACTTTAAAGACTAAGGTGTACCTGACCAAAGCCATGGTATTTTTAATTGCCTCATATGCATGCAAAAGCTGGATAATGAATAAGGAAGACAAAAGAAGAACTGATACATTTGAATTATGGTATTAGCAAAGAATATTGAATATACAATGCACTTCCGGAAGAACAAACAAATCTGTCTTGGGTGCAGTACAAGTGAAATGCTCCCTAGAAGCAAGGATGGAGAGACTTGCCTCCTGTCCCTAGTCATGTCAGAAGGAACCAATACCTGGAGAAGGATACCATGCTTGGTAAAGTAGGCGGCCAATGAAAAAGAGGAATATGCTCAACAAGATGGGCTGACGTGGTGGCTGCAACAATGGGCTCAAGCATAGCAACAATTGTGGGGATGGTGTAGAACTGGGCAGTGTTTCATTCTGCTGTGCACAGGGTTGCAGTGAGTCAGAACTAACCCAACAGCAACTAACAAGAACAACCACCACTCAAGTCGATCTTCTCATAAAGAAGGGGCCCTCAAGTGTAGAAGGAATAAGGTGTTCAAAAAAAGAAAACTTTCCTGGACTGGTTTCCATTCTCTGTGCCCTGACCTTCACCAGGCTACCATACATACATGCATACACTCATGTTCCCATTCTTTCACAGTTATGTACAAGCATATATGTCAAAAATATAAAATTAAAATGGAAAAAGAAAATTTCACTGACCAAAATATGCATTGGGTTAATATAAGCACAAATTAGGGTACCTAACCCAGCCCAGCTATTCCTCAGAATTTTATCTTTGACCCATTTCACTTCTCATGTCTCTCTATAAATACTTCCCCTAAATGATTACTTCCACACATATGACTTAAACTGAGTCTCTATGCTGACAACACCAATTTATATTTCTTGCCTAGAATATCTAATAGTCCACTTGAACATCTCTACCCACAGCCACCAAGGATACAAACTTAATACAAAACAGATGCACAGTAGTAGCTAGAAATAATCTGGAGCTACCACAACTATATAAACCAAATTTCCTCAGAAGAGAGGAAACAAAAACTTGGAAATGTCTAATCCAGTCATTTAAAAACTTGTTTTCACAAGAAATCTTTTGTTCAAGTAAAATTTTACTTGGAAGCTTAATATGTGAAGCAGGAAAAATACACCTGCTCAGGTCATACAAGGGGCACCAGAACAGAAATTCTCAGCTGGAAAATGGACATCACCCCCCTCGAACAATCCCCTTGCTGTAAGACAGTCCCTTAAGGAGCTCCTTGAAACTCCCAGGAATCTGCAAATCACAGTAAACAAAAGTAATAATACTGGTCAAGATCCACTTAGATGCAATTTTTTAATACAAAAAATCAATAGCTAAAGCACAATTTATAAATTTATGATTAGGAATGAGACATCTTCCATGAGTATTAAAAGGAGAATAAATGTCATTAAGAATAAGGTTGGTTCTAAGTAGTCCAGGAGATCACTCTTTTGCAGATTCTATATGAAACACCATATTTTCTCAAAACAGTAAATCCTAATGACAAGGGAAAAAAATTAAATTAATCACGTTCTAGGTAAGTCATGTAAAATAAAGCTAAAAACACCTATCTTTCTCATATAAAATTCCTATGTAAGTTTGTTATTTTGATACAATTAAATAAAAGGGGAAAAAATCCATAGACAAGTTTAAGCATTAAGGTTGACAATTCAATCAGCTTAAGGAAGCACATAACAAAGAAGGGCACATCTATAAAATGTTAACAGAGGAGACAGATGACTGTTATAGAGGAAAAGGCCAAGTTATTCTCCTCAACTAATATTCCTATATGATACCACAATTATCAAATATGAAACGATTTGATCAATCAAGTGATTAGTTGACGGTAATGATTTTATTGTTTTGGCATCATGTGGACATAAGTTAATGAATTTCACAGGGGGAAAAATTAGTGAAAATTCATGTAGACATAAGTTAATGAATTTCTCAGGGGAAAAATTAGTGAAAATTCATGCAACTATATCTGAGTGGGCACTGTGTAGAGAAATTGAAACAAGAAATTAAAAGAGAGAAGTATATCATGTTGGGTTTTTTCCTCCCATGCATACTACATTTAGAAGATCCCATAACAATCATCTGTGTCAATAAAATTTGCTATGAAAAGCAATAAATACTATAAATTAAGTATTTTATAAAATAGTGATTCACAACACAGGCTACATATGAGATTCACCACAGAGCTTGAGAAACTATTGATAACCTGCTGTGGTATAGTAAATTACTTTGTGTGGCTTTTCTACCCATAAGTCTTTGTAAACTCCAAGGTGGGATTTGCTATGAGCAACTGAGGAGCCCCTGATTGCTGAAGGTGTCCACCTGGAGTATTTCTGTTGGGAGTGGCACAAAACAATGTTCTGGGAGGTGCCCACTCTCTCAGGTGCTTAGAGTTCTGATGCTTTAATTGGCTAGTTTGACCACCCTGCCGGGCTCAAAAAGGAGGCCTCCTGGAGGCAGAACTCTCTCTGACTGCTGGTTGAGGAAGACGTGCTGCTGAAAGAGACACGTGCCCCTGAAAGAGACACGTGCTGCTGGGAAAGAGACGCGAGAGACACACATTGCTGAGTGAGACACCGAGGGACCAGCACTGCTGGGAAAGAGACTGTGAGAGACTCTTGGCTGAGGGACGGTGGGCTGGGAGAGAGACTGAGCATTCTTCCTGAACTTGAGTTGTAGCCTGGTGCTTCCCTAATAAACCCTGTAATCTGTGAGTTCTGTGTGGCCACTGCAGCGAATTATCGAACACAGGAGAGAGGTGGTGGGTGCTTTGGGAGGAACGGTTGGTGAAAGGGCTGGAGGGAGGCAGCATGTTTGGCCTTGCAGTAATAGGCCTTGGGTTACTGCTGTCTTCCTCTTGTGAGATTAGAGGAGGTCAGAACATGTGGCTTCCTTGCTGTTTTTGCACCTGCCCTATCGCAGACTTAGTGAGTCAGAATTAGATGGTAAGTCTTGGACACCGGTAATTTTTCCTTCCCCTGATAACCTGGCCCCATCACAGACCTATTGAGTCAGAATTAGACAGTAGGCCCTGGGCACCAGTAATACCCAGGTGATTGTAATGTGTACCCAGGGTTGATAATCAGTCATTAACCAGAGGAGAGGGCCAAGATGGCAGACTAGGAAGATACACTGTCCAGACCCTCTACAACAAACACCCAAGAAACCAAGTGAAGTGGATATCAATGACAGTCCTGGAACCTAGAGCTTCAAAGGAAAGGATAAAGAAGTAAACCAAATATCAATTAGAGGAAAAGAGTGAATGAAAACAGCAAGTGAGGAAGCACATGGAGTGGTGAATTGCCAACGAGCATGACATACTGTGGCCATTTTGAATTACTTCAAGCAGCATTCTGATCAGGGCATAAGCCAGAAAACGAGCTCTGCTTCATCCAGTAAGAAATGCCACTGGGGCATCAAGCTCAATTGGCATAAATACTACACAAAACATTGTTCCACCTCCTACTTCGGCAAGTAGTGACTGGGATCTTAAAAGCTTGCAAGCAGTCATCTACATGCAGCAATGGGTCTCTCCTTGTCTAGAGCAAAGAAGAATGAAGAAAACCAAAGATTCATGGAAACAATCAGTCCTCGCAACTGGTACACCATACGATCCTCAGCCTATACGACTATGACCCCAGAAGAACTAGATGGTGCCTGGCTACCACTGTCAACCACTCAGAGGGGGATCTATGTAGGAGATCCTGGATAGAGAGGGGGAACAATGTGGAACAAAACTCAAAATCATTTGGCGAAAAAAAGGGAGACCAGGTTTGCTGGTCTGATAGAGCCTGGTGGAACCACTGAGACTATGGTCCCTAGATGCCCTTCAGGTCTGGAATTGAACCCACACCTGTGGCATCCAGCCAAATAAAAGACAGGCATAAGAGTTGAACATTTACCTGAGGTACATACACCCCTTGGAGAGAACAATCATGGGAGAAAGAAGGACTGTGTATGCACAGGGAGACAGCTCAGGGGGCAGGAGTGCATGGAGGGATGGACACAGAGAAGAGGTAACTATTGGGAGGAAGTGGGAAGGGAGGTGTTGCATTGGGGTAAACTTTCAATGTCATCAGATAACATTTATGTGAACTGCTGTATGGAAAGTGAATTTGCTCTGTAAACTTTCACCTAAATCATAATAAAAAAAAGAGTACTGGGAGAATGGAGGCAGTACAGATCTGGAATATGGTGACATATGTTTGAATAAAAAAGAAAAGAAATAAAGAAATGCCAGTGGAACTACTTGATAAGGAATTCAAAAGATTTATTCTTAGGTCCCTTCAGCATAGGAAGATCACGGAAAACAAAGACAACATCAAGGAAATTACAGACAAAATGAAGAAAAATACAGACAGAACTCTAGAAGAATTAGAAAAAAAATACAAGAACAAATTGACTAAATAAATGGAAAATCAGAAATCATTAAAAAAAAAAAAAAAATAGAAATCCAGAATATTAATACTAAAATTTCAGAAATAGATGGCATATTAGAAGGGCAAAGGAGTGGAACTGAATCAACAGAAGACAAAATTAGTAAAACTAAAAACAAATCTCTTAATATTAATTTATTAGAGGAACAATCTGGAAAAAGGGAATGAAAAAAAAGAAGAATGCCTAAGGATCATATAGGATACCATGAAGTGGAATAACTTATGTGTGGTCAGCATTCTAGAACAGGAAGAGGAAAAAAAAAAACAAGCACCCAGAAAATTGTCAAAGATTTATTGAAAGAAAATTTCCCTAATATCATGAAAGATGAGAAGATATGCATTTAAGAAGCTCAAGAAACCCCATAGAGGATAGAACTGAAAAGAAAATCACCAAGACATATCATAATCCAACTCTCCAAAGATAAGGGCAAAGAAAGAATCCTGAAATCACTCAGGAAAAATAAAAAGTCACCAAAAAAGGAAAACCAACAACACTAAGATCTAATTTCTTAGCAGAAACCATGCAGTCAAGAAGGCAATGAGATAACATATGTAAGATCCTGGAAGGAAAAAATTGCCAACCAAGAATTATATATCCAGATAAATGGTCCCTCCCATACAGTAGCAAAATTAAGACATTTCCAGATAAACAGAAATTAAGGGAATTTGTAAAACCTAGATCAACCTTACAAGAGATGATAAAGGAAGACCTTTAGACAAAGAACCAACAAAAGTAGACAATAACCTGAGATTAAGACACACGACAGTATCACCCAGAAATCAACCTAGACATAGAAGTATCAAAAGTAAAATAAACTTACAAGACTGAAAATACGGAACTAGAAATGTCACTTTGTAAATAGTGACAACAGCAAAGCAAAAATAGGGAATAAAAAATGTATTACAGAACTTTCACATGGAGAAGTCAAGACAATATCAAGATAGAATGAACTATTTTAAACTTGGGAAGATAATGAATTATAGGGTAACTTCAAATAAAATTAATTTCTCATCAAAATTAAAGAAGAAAATCATAAAGATTTAGTAAACACTAAAACAACAGCAACAAAAGAAATGATATGAAAATCTGTAAACAAAATTAACTCAGCACTGAAAAATATATGGAACAAAGAAACCGTCAGCACCACACGCGCACGTGCACACACACACACAACACAGCAAAATGACAGCAGTAAATTCATACCTGTTGATAATCAGGTAATAATAATGGATTAAAAGCACCAGTAAAGAGACAGAGAATGGCAGAATGACTAAGAAAACATAACCTACCAGCTACCACCAAGAGATACACCTTAGATATAAAGATAAAAATAACCTAAAAATCAAAGAATGGAAAAGCATACATAAAACAAATGGCAACCAAAACAGAGCAGGAGTAGCAATATTAATTTCTGATAAAATAAACTTTAAGCCAAAAAAGAGCAAAAGAGACAAGGAAGGACACTATATTATAATGAAAGTGTCATTCAAACAAGAGGATATAATCATAATAAAATCTATGTACCCAATGAAACAACCCCAAAATACATATATAAAACTTTAACAGAATTGAAAAGAGGAGAAAAATACAGCTCCACAATAATAGTTGTTGTTGTTGTTGTTATGTGCCGTCAAGTCGGAGCCGACTCATAGTGACCCCCTCCTTGGGTTTCTGAGGCAGTATCACTACAGAAATAGATTGCCCAACCTTCCTTCTAAGGAGTGGCTGATGGGTTTGAACCGCCAGCCCTCTGGTTAGCAGTCAGTAGGAAACTTTAATATACTACTCTTGATGAAGGCAGAACAATTAGCAACAAACTCAACAAACATACAGAAGATTTAAACAACACAGTAAAGTAACTTGACCTCATAGATATATACAGAAAATTCCTCCCAACAATAGTACAAAATACATCCTTTTCCAGCACATATGCAACATTCTCTAGAATAAGCCATATGTTAGGCCACACAACACAAGCCTCAATAAATTTAAAAGCATCAAAATATTACAAAGCATCTTCTTAGATAATATTATAAAATTAGAAATCAAAAACAGAAAGATCTAGGGAAAAAATAAATAAGTGGAAACTGAGTAACACCTTGCTTAAAAACTACTGGGTAGTAGAAGAAATTAAAAATGAAAGAAAAAAATTCCTTGAATCAAATGACAATGAAAACCTAACATATGAAAATCTCTGAGACACAGCAAAAGCAGTGATCAGAGGGCAATTTATAAGCAATAAACACAAACATCAAAAAAGAAGAAACAATGAAAATCAACACATTGATTCAACATCTCCAACAATTAGAAGAAGAAAAAGAAAAAAAGCCTACAATCACCAGAAGAAAGGAAATAAAAAGATTAGAAATGAATGAAAAAGAAAAAATATAATAAAAAGAATCAACAAGACTAGAAGTTGGTTCTTTGAAAGGATTAATTAAATTGACAAGCCATTGGCACATTTAACAAAGGAAAAGATGAAAATGAGTGGTGTGGCAGCTGGATGTAGTTATTCCCCATGATGATACTGGTAATCAACTCCACAGTGGAATCTACTGTGAGCAGCTGAGTAGCTACCTTAGGGATATGGTCTGTTGTTGTTGTTGTTGTTTGCCGTCGAGTCAAACCTGACTCATAGCGACCCCTCCTTGGGTTACCGAGGCAGTATCACTACGGAAGTAGGATTGCCCAACCTTCCTATCTGCTCCCAGTATATATGAAGATGTTTTGAGAAAGGTCTTGAGCTTTTCAGCACATCTAGGTTCTGCATTTGGCTTAGTCTTCATCTTAGTAGCCTGCCATGCTGTCTGCCAATCTTGAAACTGTTTCTGGACTTGAACTAGTGATCTGCCATGTTGCTTGATAATTTGGGGACTATGACATTTTACCTGTCAACCATGGGTTTATCAGCCTTAGCAGCCAGCAGCTGTCTGAGTTAAGAGAAGCCTGCAGCTTCAGTGGGCCAGGAGCAAGAGGCAGAGCTGAAGCCCAAGGTCAAGAGGCTTTTCACCCAGTCCCTAGAGCTGGCACTTTAAATTTGTACTTCTGGCCTCCTAAACTGTAAGAGAACAAATCCCTGTTTTTTAAAACCACCCACCTGTGGTATTTTCTGTCATGGGGGAGGGGGGTTGCTCTAGAGAACAAAAATAATGACCAAGCAGGATTTGCACCAGGTATGCAAGGATGGTTCAACATTAGAAAAACAATCAACATAATCTACCACATAAATAGAACAAAGGAAAAGAACTATATGATCATATCAATTGATGCAGAAGAGGCATTTGACAAAATCCAACATCCGTTCTTGATAAAATGCTTAGCAAAATAGGAATAGGAGGAATATTCCTCAACATAATTAAGGGTATATTCACAAAACCAACTGTTGTTGTTGCTGTTGTTAGGTGCCATCGAGTCATTTCCGACTCATAGCGACCCCATGCACAGCAGAACAAAACACTGCCCGATCCCGCGCCAGCCCCACAATCCCTGCTATACTTGAGCCCATCATCGCTGCCACCATGTCAATCCATCTCATTGAAGGTTTCCCCCTCTTTTGTCAACCCTCCACCCCACCAAGCATGACATCCTTCTCCAGGGAATGGTCCCTTCTGACAACATGACCAAAATAGGTGAGACAAAGTCTGGCCATTCTTGGTTCCAAGAAGCATCTCAGGTACACTTCCTCCAGGACAGATCTATTAGTTCTTTTAGCAGTCCATGGTACTTTCAGCATTCTTCGCCAGCACCACAACTCAAAAGCATCAACTCTTCTTTGGTCTTCCTTATTCATTGTCAAGCGGGAGACAAAACCAGTAATCAACATTGTTCTCAATAGGGGGAGACTGAAAACTTTCCCCTTGTGAACAGGAACCAGATAAGGATGTGCTTTTAATCAGTACCATTCAATATTGTATTGGAAGTCCTAGCCAGAGCTTAATAAGGCAAGAAAGGGAAATAAAAGGTATCCAAATTGGCAAAGAAGAAGCAAAAGCATCTCTGTTTGCAGATGATATGATCCCATACATAGAAAATCCCAGAAACTGAATAAGAAAACTACTGAACTAATAGAATGATTCATCCAAGTGGCAAGGTATAAGGTCAACATACAAAAATCAATTCGGTTTCGCTACACTAACAGGGAGACCTCTGAAAAGGAAACCAGGAAAACAATACCATTTACAATAGCCACCCAAAAGATGAAGTACTTAGGAATAAATCTAACCAGAGACACAAACGACTTATACAAAGAAAACAACAAAACAGCACTACAAAAAAACCCATAGAATCACCCCCCCCCAAAAAAAAAAAAAAGGAGTTCTGGTGGCACAGTGCCTAAGACATCTGACTGCCTTAGGCATTTGACTGCACTTGACCAGAAGATTGGCGATTCAAACCCACCAGCTGTTCTGTGGAAGGAAGATGGGGCAATCTATTTCCGTAAAGATTCTACTTCTGTAAAGAAATCAAGAGACCTTCTTAAATGGAGGAATATACCATAGTCATGTATAGGAAGACTTAACATTGTGAAAATGTCAATACTCAAAGTGCTGTACAGATACAATGCAATCCTGATTCAGATTCCATCATCATTCTTTAAACAGATGGAAAAACTAATTACCAACTTTATATGGAAAGGAAAGAGACCCCAGATAAGCAAAGCAATACTAAAGAAGAAGGACAAAGTAAGAGGACTCACATTCTCTGATCTCAAAACTTACTATACAGCCATAGTAGTCAAAACAGTCTGGTATGGGTACAATGACAGACACATAGACCAATGGAACAGAATTGGGATCCAAGAAGTAAATCCATTCACCTTTGGACAGCTGATGTTTGACAAAGGGACAAAACCCATTAAATGGGGACAATGTAGTTCCTTTTAACAAAAGATGCAAGCAGAACTGGATATCCATTTGCAGAAAAATGAAACAGGATCCTTATCTCTTACAAGATACAAAAACTCACTCAAGATAGATCAAAGATGTAAATGTAAAACCTAAAACCATAAAGACCATCAAAGAAAAAAATGGGGACAAAATTAAGGGGCCCTGAAACATGGTATAAATACACTATCAAACATAACTAAAAATGCACACACAGCAGAGGGCAAACTAAATGACTCGGACCTCCTAAAAATTAAACATTTACACACATCAAAAACTTCACAAAAGAATGAAAAGGGAACCTACAGACTGGGAAAACAAATTGGCAACTACATATCAGATGAGGGACTAATCTCTAAAATTTATAGTACACTTCAACATCACAACAACAAAAAGACAAACAAGCCAACTTAAAAATGGGCAGAAGGCATGAATAGACACTTCACCAAAGAGGATATTCAGGAGGCCAGCAAATACATGAAGAAATGCTCAATCATTAGCCATCAGAAAGATGCAAATCAAAACAGCAATGGGGTATCATCTCATCCCAGCATTAATTGCAAAGTTCTAAAAAAACAGAAAACAACAAATGCTGGCAAGGGTGTGGAGAGACTGGAACCCCATACAGTGCTGGTAGGATTCTAAAATGATATAATCATTATGGAAAATGGTATGACACTTTATATGAAAAGATGGTATGAAAAGATGGAAACAAATACTATCATGATCCAGCAATCCTTCTACTAGGTAGAAATATCTTACAGAAATAAGAGCCATGACATGAATAGATACATGCACACCCATGTTCATCACAGCATTGATCACAATAGCAAAAAGATGCAAACCACCCAAGTGCCTAATAACTTAATAAACTATGTTGTTGTTGTTGTTACGTGCCGTCAAATCAGACCCGACTCATAGCAACCCCTCCTTGGGTTTCTGAGGCAGTATCACTACGGAAGTAAATTGCCTACCTTCCTTCCAAGGAGTGGCTGGTGGGTTTGAACTGCCAGCCTTCTGGTTAGCAGTCAAGTGCCTTAGCCACTATGCTATCAGAGCTCCCCCCCCCAAAAAAAAAAAAAAAGACAAAGCCACTGCCATCAAGTCAATTCCATCCAATTCACTGCAACCCCCACTGGGTTTCCAAGGCCGTAAATCTTTATGGATGTAGATTGATTCATCTTCCTCCCATGGAGCAGATGGTGGGTTTGAACCACCGACCTTCTGGTAAGCAGCCAAATGCTTTACATACTATGCCACTAGAGCTCCTTTCCACACAATGGAATAGTTAAGAATGATGAATTTGTGAAACATCTCATAACATGCATGACCCTGGAGGACATTACACTGAGTGAAATCAGTCAATCATAAACGGACATATATTGTATGAGACCACTACTATAAAAAATTCAAGAAACGTTTTACTCAGAGAAAGAAATATTCTTTGAACATTACCAGAGGTAAGAGGGGAAGGGAGGGTAAATCAGTAACTAGAGAGTACACACATATTAACTTGGGTGAAGGGGGAGGTGAGCACAAAAAGATCAAGTCAAAGGAAGACACTAGAAAGAGCACAAGAGTTTAAGGCAACAAATATAAATACTATTATGTACACAGCTCTTTAACAACAAGAAGCTATAAATGGATACATAGATAGACATGCAATCTGAACAGGAGTAGGAAGACAAAGGGACTACAACCATGAATATACGTAAGTGTGACAGATGATAGGCGCTCTGGTGGTGTAATGCCTACAGCACTTGACTGCTAACCAGAAGGCCGGTGGTTCAAACCCACCAGCCACTCCTCGGAAGGAAGGCTGGGCAATCTACTTCCATAGTGATACTGCCTTGGAAACCCAAGGAGGGGTCACTATGACTCGGGTCCGACTCAAAGGCACATAACAACAACATTTATATGGGCTGCATCGTATCCATGAATATAGCAGAGCATACAGTGGGGAAAGTTATGAAAACTTCTTAGCCATAACACCTTGAGGGAAGGAGTTGCTGGGCCTGGGGGCTCAGGACCATAGTATCTGGGATCAAGATCAACTTGCATTATAGTCCACAAAGATAATGTTCTACATCCTACTTTGGAGAAGCAACTGGGGTCTTAAAAGCTTGTGAACAGCCATCTAAGGTGTAACTATTGGTCTCTCCCTGTTCAAAGCAAAGAAAAGTGGAGAAAATCAAGGACACATGGAAACAATTAGTCCAAAGGACTAATGAACCACAGGAACGCCAGCCTCCACAACCCTGAGACCAGAAGAACTGGATGGTGCTGGCTACCACAGTTGACCAGATCTTGATAGAGATGGAGAAAAACGGGGAACAAAACTGAAAGGTATAAAAAGGCCAGGCTTACTGGTCTGATAGAAACTAGTGGAACCCCAAGACTATGGCCCTTAGACTCTCTTCAAGCCAGGAACAGAACACACTCCCGTAGCTCAACCTTCCACCAAATAATTGTTGTTGTTGTTGTTGTTAGGTGCCATCGAGTCATCTCCAGCTCATAGTGACCCTGTGCACAGCAGAACGAAACACTGCCCACTCCTGTGCCAGCCTCAGCATCCTTGTTATACCTGAGCCCATCGTACAGCCACTGTTTCTAAAAAACTTTATGATAACAGGTCTATAAGGTGCACAGTAATACCAAGGATGTACACACTCCCTAGAACCAACAACCATGTAAGGCAAAAGGGCAGCATTTGTCCAGGGATAAAGCTCAGAAGGTAGGAAGGGGTAGGAAAGACAGAAACTGAAACAGTAACCACAGGGAGGAAGTAGGAAGAGTGCTTTTACATTGTGGGGATTGCAATCAATGTCATGTATCAAAATATGTATGAATTGTTGAATAGAAACCAATTTGCTCTGTAAACTTTCACCAAAATCACAATAAAAAGTTAAATAAATTCTTGAATCAGTTGATTGATGATCAGTTTCCATTCATCTGCTGATTGTTTGGCATCAGACTGAAGTACTTCTCAGTATCAGTGATGCCCATTAGTTTGGGTTTCCTCCATTTGTGACTCTTTAAGATGATGGCTAAGGCTCTGATGGCATAGTGCCTAAGACATTTGACTGCTAACCAGAAGGCTGGCAGTTCAAACCCACCAGCCACTCCCTAGAAGGAAGGTTGGGCAATCTGCTTCCATAGTGACACCACCTTGGAAATCCAAGGAGGGGTCGCTATAAGTCAGATCCGACTCAACGGCAGTGCATTGTGTTGCATTGTGTTGCACAAGGCTGACTTAGGAGCCGTTAGTAAGTACTTCACTGCTAACCAAAACGTTGGTCATTGGAACCCACTAGCTGCTCCATGGGCTCTTTCGATGTGACAGTGTGCTTGTGTAAAGATTTACATCCCTGGAAACCCTATGGAACAGTTCTACTCTATAAGGTCTCTATGAGTCGGAATCAACCCAACAGTAATGGGAAGGCTGACTTTTCCTAGTTGTCTGGGGTCAAGAAACAGCACTGTAACTTTCCCTTAAAGCAGATTTAACTTTGCTATGAGTGTGGGTTTTTGGGTTTTGACAGTTCCCTCAGACAGTATGAATGGTTATTTTGAAACCATAGGTTCAGGGAGCTCAGATAATTATTTCAGGAAATGCAACTGGTTTCAGCGAATGAATACAAGGTCACTCTTACGGGAAGTCTTTTATCAAGCAAAGTAGATTGACAAAAATAATATGTTAGCCCCCAAAATAAGTAATTACAACCTTAACTTCATTATTATTGTGATATGTTAAGCAAACTAAAGAATGGTGAACTGTGCTCAGGATTATTTTGAAAATATAAAGTCTAAGAGTGTTTTAGGTGATAAATTTTAAGGATTGGTGTAGTTAATAGTCTATGTTACTACTTAGTTCAGATATTATGAACCAGGGAGTTCATAAGATACAGGATGGGGGGAAAAAAAAGAAAGAAAAACAAGTTACTGGTTTTTACTGTGATCTGGAAGTTTGGAAACTATGTCAGGTCTCCTCTCTAATCTTAAGTGACTAATACTACATCCATATGAGAAGTTCATAAACATGGAATCCCATTTTCTTTCCAGATACAGAAAATAAACTTTTTTCAAGATACATTGGATATCCTCAGAAATGAAAATATTAGAAGTTCACTTAACTGAAGCAATCAGAAGTCAATAAAAGTAGAGTCAAAACATTGTATTTCAAATATTTTATTTTAACTTCAGTCACATAAATAAATGTAAATGTGTTCACTAATCTTTGTATAGTGGGTTATGACTCCATGTTACCCTTCTTACTGAAATCGAGCCCACAATGTATCATCTATAATTTCTTACATCCATTTCTTAAAGTAGAGCAGGTTCTAGTTGTGAAACTTGTGAAAAAACCTGAATGCAGATCTTTCTAGATTTTTTTCCACCATAGTTTTCCAATCTTTTATAGTTGTATTTAAACTTAAGTACTAGTAGTTGTTTGTTGATGTTGCTTTTTTATTTAGGCTTATAGCCTTTCCTTTTTTTTTTTGAGATAAAATTCTCATAACATAAAATTTAACATTTTAAATATTTTTTAAATTGTACAATGCAGTGGTTTTCAGTATATTCTCAGTTATTTGCAACCACCACCACCATCTAATTCTAAAACATTTTCATCATTCCAAAATGAAACCCTGCCCCCATGAGTAGTCTTGCAAA
>NW_006921705.1:9097149-9108848 GCF_000298275.1 Orycteropus afer afer
ATATACAGAAAGGTTCTCATAAGAAAACAGCTTTCAAATTGGCAATCTTTAAAAAGCAAAGCAAATAGTTAGGCGAGAAATGCATAAACAATCCCCAAAGCTGCACTGAATATTTTTTTTTTTTTTTGGCTGTATACAACTGAAAACTGCCAAGTTCATTTTGATAAGCCTTTGTTAAAAACAATAAACAAGCCTGAGCTTGCAAACCTTGCTGTTTTGAATAGAAAGCAATTGAGAGAATTAGAAAATGCTTAAAACTGGAATGTTTGATTAAAAAGAACAACTCCTATGGTAACGGATTTACCACTAAGTCGCAACACGGGGCAGCCTGTGAATACTGGGGAAGGGGGCAAAATGTAAAGTAAGAGAAAATAAAAAGGGAACGCTATCTTCATAAATAAACAAAAAGTTTCATCTGACAAACTAATGCAATTACAGTCTGCATTGCAAATTGGCTGCAACAGGGACATGGTGGCACTAACAGTATTGAGAAAAGTAATCCTCCCATGCTTCATTAACTTTAATGTCACCACACTAATGTCCCTGAACCAAAGGAAATGATTTCATTGACTCCCTATTAACATACATAAAATAACCAAATGTGAGAACGGCTATCCATGTACAGTAGAATGTGAATTCATAAAAGTCAAATAACTTAATCTAATTTTATTTCTTTGTTTTACATGCTTCTAAGATCAACAGAATCACAAAACTGGAAGATAGTTTAACATATTTATGTTCATTTGCCTGCTTTAGGCAAAACTAAAATCCTCTTTTACCTCTTAATTCTCTTAACAAAACTCTAGAAAAATTCCACAAGGTCAAAGTTCCCAATGCCCGGAACAGTGCAGGACACAGAGTAGGCGCTCAATAAAAATCTGTTAAATTGAAAAACATTAAAATGTGTGATAAAAAAAAAAACAAACAAAAATGTGTGATAGCATACTAAAATTGGAGTATTTTAACTATAGGAGTGAGTTTAAAATTCCTTTCATTGCTCTCTTACAGGCTATGGTGTTAATTACAGTCAACAAATTGTCCTCATACAAGCCTCTGTTCTCAATTCTGCTCTAAGGCCACAAATCTCACCTTTAGCTCTAAGCAATTGTCACCATACATAGCAGAGAATTAGAAGAGACGCCCAGGAAAACCAAAACCAAAGCAAAGTCACGACCCACAGAGAGCTCCATTGGGTTTCCAAGGCTATAAATCTTTATAGAAGCAGACTGCCTCATCTTTCTTCTATGGAGCAACTGGTGGGTTTGAACCACCAACTTAGCAGCTGAATGCTTTAACCATTACACCACCAGAACTCCTCACTCCCAGGAAACCAAAACCAGAAAACCAAACCCACTACCATCCAGTTGATCATGACTCAGAGCGACCCCCATTGGGTTTCTGAGGTGGTAAATCTTTACGCAAGTAGATTGACTTATCTTCTGACTCCCAAGAAAAAGGGATGTAAATCTGATACCAGTGGTAGATTTAATCCCATGTGTTTTGACAATTTCCTGAGGGTTAACCTACCTGGAATATATAGACATATTCATCTTCATGTAAGAGTAATTTCTAATATTATTTAAGAATTATAGGTTTGGCTTTAAAAAAAATTACACTTCAAAGACAATATGACTAAATCAACCTCTCTCATCTATTTCAGATTCCTACCATTTTTTAAAATAAGGATAGTGATATATAAAAAAATAAGAACAAGAAAATGATATGTTTAGGTGACTCGAATAATACCATTTTTGTTCAAAATGGCTGGAGGCAGTATGCTTTGAAAACTAAACTAGGTGGGAATGAGAAGGCCTGAATTCTAGTGCTGCAGCCATCATCACTAGAGCTTAGTCAATCACGGCCCACCTGGATCCAAGCTTCCGGTCTGTAAGGGGTTTGAATTTAATAGATTAATGCCCTTTCCAATTTCTAAGATCCTGTTATCGTAAGAGGCCAAATCTGTTTTGGGGTTGCATCTAGTGGATTCAGCCCACAGTGACCCCACGTGACAAAGAACTGCCCAAAAGGGTTTTTGTTTTTTTCTATAATCTTTACGGAAGCACACCAGGTCTTTCAATCGCGGAGCCTCTGGCTTTAAAATTCCTTTCATTGCAGCTGAGGTCTTAACCACTGCGCCTCAAGGGCTCCTTGACCAAGTCTGCTCAACGTGAATTGTCGCTCCTTCTTGCTATCCTTTCTGTCTTCATTCAATAGGCATATGTTGGGCACCTTTAGTCTAGGGTCAGACACCATTAGCCCTCGTTTGACATGATATTTATTTTCATGGGGAGGAGGGAGGGAAAGAAGAAACAAAACAAACCATGTAGGAGGCAATTGATTGTAAAAGCTAGGAGTTCGGGTACCTGTGGAGGCAGTGTGTTTCTGCACAGGGCGAACGTGAAGACTTTCCTCCCAGGTTAAACGGGCTGCACCACTGAAGGGCACAGCTCTCAATACAGAAATAATTGAGTCCACTGGACATGGAAGAGTTAAATCAAATGTCTTGGTAATTCCCCTCTAACTGGACATTAAAACAAAAACAAAAGATATAAGGGGTTTAGAATGGTCGTGAAAACATTAAGACTAACCCCAAAGCACCGGGACTTACTGGAACCAAGCTGTAAATTTTTACTGGGAACACTTCTATGAGAACGCCGTTCAGGTATCTCTGCTTATGTTTGTGAACAAGAAGCAATTCGGAGAAATTAAGTCCAATCAACTGAAGTTTTGGAAGACTGATGTGATTTTAATATGTCATTCCCCACGGTACCACACATGTGAAATAAATATTATCCCCTGAGGCTGAGAAGGGAGAGAGACAGACAGAGCGAGAGAGAGAAAGAAAGAGCGAAAGAAGAAGGAGGGAAGGGAGGGAGGGAAGGAAGAAAGACAGACTGAAAACAGAGAATCCAGAAGAAAAACCTCCTGTATTGCAGCGGGAAGTCTGTATTTGGAAGCCACAGGAGATGGAGATCAAAGCCTACTTTCTCTCCAACCACAGGCATAGAACCTCCGCCGGGAGATGGGGGCCCGACAAGGATATAGCGAGCAAACACGTGTCTCCCTCCTACCCCATCAAGCCAGCTGAAGGACTGGCTCAAGGTTGCCAGCTGGAGACTGCGCCCGGCGGGACCCCGCTCCAGCGCATCGCAGCGCAAACCACCACCACCACCACCACCACCACCATCTCTCGGCAGGACCCCTGCCACGCCCGCCCAGCAGGGCCCCGCCGGCCTGGCCGCGTCCTCACCTCGCGGGGACCGCTGCAGCCCTGACGGTGACGCGCCGACATGCCCCCAGGGGTGCACTCGCCTTGTCAAGTTCCTGCGCGGTGGCCCCTTCTCCGGCCCCAGGCGCGGCCGTCTGCGCCTGCAAGGGGCGGGGTGCGGACGGGGCGGGGGCGCCGGCGGAACTGTGGCTTGGGGGCCCCGCGGGCAGCGCCGTGGAAGCGAGCGTCGCGGGGAAAATCCGAGTGCTTGGCCTGGGAAAGGCACTAGCACTTTCAGCCCCGCTGGCTCCGCGGTGGACTAGCAGCCACGCGGACGAGAGGGATTTATCACTGGGATCCGCTCTACGTGCCGCGGCTCCGCCAGGAGTAAGGGGCTCGAGGGAGGGGGGACGCCTCGCGGTTATGTAAGGCGTGGGCCAGTTCTGTCCCGAGTCAGCTTGCTCTCGAACTGCTCGACCCTACCCGGGAACAACCCTGCGCGCCCCTCACCCAGCCAAGCGGCGGGGGGCGGCGCAAGGTCAAAGAGCAAGATCTCGAGAAGGACTACCAGCACTTCCCTAGGTGTATATGATCTTGTCATCCACTGTTCCATTTCACAGCACTGGAAACATCAGCGTGTTTCAGCACCAGAGTGTTAGTTAAAATCGTACCTTCTGTGATAGACCTGGCTTCAACTCTCCTTAAGTGCTCGCGACCTTGAGCGCGTCATTTAACTGAGCCTCCTTTTCCCCACCTGTAAAATGAAGATAATATTAGTGCTCAGTTCATATGACTGATGAGAGAATGGAATGAGGTGTAGGTGGCCAGTACATAGCATGCTTTCCATAAACTTTACTACTGCTTATTCTGCTAGGGTTTACCCAACTCCAAAACTTAAAATCGGCTGCCTCTGGGTCTGAAAAAAGAAGCTGCCTGAGTTTGCCAGGGAGCACCCTACATAAAGCTAACTTTTCTGCAAAGCCTCTGAACTGATCAGGTCTGGGCCCAACTTCTTGGGGTCTACATCCTTGATACTCAAATTTGTGGTCGGTGGACCCGAATCATCTGCATTACTTGGAGTTCCTTAGAAATGTGGGATCTTAAACCTAACCCAGATTCACTAAGTCAGAATCTGCATTTTCCCAAGATCCCCAGGAAATTCGCATGTTATCAACATTTTAGAAGTACCAAACCACAACAAGTTAGAATTTTTGGAAAAATTGAGAAGGTGGCTGAGAAGTTACTGAGTGACTAGTTATAGGCAGTATATGCTGGACATGACCTTAGGGTGTCTTAAAACTGTTTCTCATTTTACCCCCTGGCTACCTGTCTCTTCCCCTCTCCTCAGTTCCCTGCTCTTTAACTATAAATCTGAATTTAAGTTCTATTTTCATTTGCAATAAACTCTGTGCTGCATCTAAGAGATGGTTAGTAAATATGTGTCTAAAACGCACATAAGAATGAACAAACATAGTCTGTAAAAGAATTCATTAGCATTGAAAATGTAGAGTCAGACATGAACTCTGAGCTCTCAGCTGTGGAGATCTTAGGTTAAAGGCTTGAATATTTCTGCATTTCAGAAAAATAACTCTGTTAGTTAAATATTATTTGGGGGGCAAATAAGCCCTATTTGCCATTTAAATAATGAAGGACAACCAGTTCTTTAAAAGTTTTGGAGAATAGAAAGAAACCTAGCAGGCTTCCTTCCCTGTGTGTTGCCACTTACAGGGACTCCAGCAAAGCCCTAAGCAAATATTTTGTTTCTTTCATTAAGTGCTGTTTTTTCAAATTCTGAGAATGTTCCGTTTTAGTTTGCCTGAGTGTATCTCTGGCACATGATTGTCATTCTAAGAAAGGTCAGTTGTTGTGAGATGATGATGATGTTGAGGCTAATGCTGATTATAAACATAAACAATTCCCAGTTTACAAAGGTCACTTCCATCTGTCTGTCCCCTCAGGGCTCCCTCCTCAAGGTCCTACTTTGGGAGTAGACAATGGATGGAACAGAGGGAACAGAGGGAGATGAAAAAAGGAAAAAAAAAAATCTCCTTTCTCTGAGGTTGGAGAGCTGGAGAAGGTCGCTGTGGGGGGATCAAGGGTTTCTCTGTGGGAGAAAGGCAAAGGTGAACCCTACAATCTGACCAGGGGGAGGAAAAAAAAAAGTATAGCTATTTTTCTAAATAACCAAAAACCAAACTCATTGCTGTCTAGTCGGATCCAACTCACAGCGACCCCTCCTTGGGTTTCCAAGGCAGTATCACTATGGAAGTAGATTGCCCAATCCTCCTTCTGAGGAGTAGCTGCTGGGTTTAAACTGCCAGCCTTTTGGTTAACAGTCAAATGCCTCAGGCACTATGCCACCAGAGCTCCTATTTTCTAAATAGTGTTCCCCAATAGAACTTTCTGCAATGATGTGTGTTCTATATTTGTGTGGTTCAATATAACTATTAAAAAATAATAATAAAATGTGGGTATTTAATTTAAATTTTAATTAATTAAAATTTTAAATAGTGTGTTGCAGTCACCAAATTTCAAGTGTGCCATAACAATATATGGCTAGTGGCTACGATATTGGACAGTGCAGAAAACGGAACATCTCCATGGTCACAGTCTGTTCTGTTGGACAGTACTGCTTAGAAAGTGAAATTTTGGTGAGGTGTAGTTGTAAGTCATTTGGCTGCTAACCAGAAGGTCATTGGTTCAAACCCACTAGCCGCTGCATGGAAGGAAGATTTACAGCCTCAGAAACCCAATGGGGGTCACTATGAGTCAGAATCAACTTAATGGCAGTGAGTTTGACTTTGGAATGTATTGGAGCTTAAATTCTAAAGCACTTGGGGTTGTGGAAACCTATGGTCCACAGTGGGAGCTTGATATAAGTTTCAGATGCCATTTGGGTTCTTTCTGACCGTTAAACCAGCATTGTGGCTATGCACAGACAAGTTCCAGGACAAACCTAGGGAGGGTAGTTTGTCTTCAGGAAGAGTATGGTTGGAAGTAGATTATGCTCTCACAAAGAACTAAGGAACTTGACTGGGTGTGTCCTTTTCTAATTTAAATTAAGGTTAGGGTCTTGATATTGTGGCTAAGACTCAGGCTGTGTGGTCATGAGTCACAGCCTATCCAGACCACTACCTAGCCAGGTAGTCAAGGCCCAGAACCAATCCTGTAACCCTTTTCTCTCTTCAGTTATGTACGTGTCCCAATCATGGTCTTTTCCCTGCTTCTGTTCCCACCTGCACCAGTGATGAATCTATCTACCACCAATCATGATTTTATGATGATTAAAATCATATATAATGAGCCACATGGACATAACTCAGCGGACTCTATTCAGCTTTCTCAGCTGAATGGTCTGAGGTCGATGGTTCCCCTCATCCAGGATGATAGTTTTGTCTTTGTCCTGTCCAAGGCTTAATAAGAGTATCTCTATTGAGTCTGTTTGAATCTGGAGTCTCTTTTCCCTAATACACTAGTCAGAACCTCATCTGTCGAAAGGCCAGTGGTGGAATAATCATTAAAACTACATCACTGAGTTGTTGTGAGAATCAAAATGAGATCATCCATAGAATGTACTTAATGCAATGCTTTGCACATAGTAAATGCTCAAAAGATCTTAGCCAGTATTAGTATTGAAAGTAACTAATCTAATAGTTATATTAGATTGAAAAAAAAAGTAGCAGTGGGTCATTGTTCTATACTTGCCTTATTAGTAAATAACCTGTCGATTTGGTCAGCCTATCTCATACCTCAACTACAGTTTATAAAGCTACCACTTAAAGCTTTTCCAGCCCATGGCGTCTTTCTTCCTCCCCATCTGTGTACTGCCTGTGCTATTCTGGCCTGGAGCACTGCGTACTTTGTCAAATCCTTACTATTCATATCCAACAAACGACAATTGTATCAACTAAAACCATATTCCTCCATGGTTCAGCAGAATTAATTTTCAGATGAGATTCTTAGAAGCATGACACCTTACGGGTACATCCATTATGGAAGGAATTGTTTGTTCCTGTTATTTGGTCAAACAAGGATGTGTGGACTCAGCAGAGAGAAATGAGAACACTGGCTCCAGGTAAGCACTATTTGGGATATCCTCGTCAGATGGAAGCTACCAGAAGGCTGGGGGTTGGGATAGAACCTTGAAGATATGGTCTGAATAGAATTGGAAAGTTTATTTTTTATGACTAATACAAATTTTGAGGATGACTATGAACACAACATAAGCAAAATGAAAATATCTTACACTGTACCTGGAAAAGGAAATAGTGGTGAGATTCTCCTTTGCACACCAAGAGACATGGATTTCTGAATAACCTTCTCAGACTCATGCTTTCTTCTGACTTCTTTAATAAGAGCGTGTCCTAAGGGTACCTTTCAGATGCGTTTTCTCCCCTGGTTCCTCTCTGTTCACATCATTATTTTTCTCCTGAGCATTTTCTAGAATCCAGGCCCTATATCTCTGTTCTCCTTTCTTAGCCCCTATCTAGATACCCCTTGGAGAAGGCATTCCTGCCTGACAATGGCTCTGAAGTCTGCATTCCAGGTCTGACCTCTCCCTGAACTCCAATTCTTTTCTCTGGATGCCCAGTGGATATTTCCACTGGAATTGTCCCGCCCCATTACTTCAAAAGTTAAAAAACCAGAAACTGAAGTTATCATTACAATCTACCCTTGCTCCCCCAAAACCCTCTGCTTTCTCCTTTCCAACACACTGCCTTGATCTCTGGTGCTAAAATTCTCTGTCATTTACTATACTTGAAGCCATAGAATCATTTTAAACCCATTTTTCTTCTTCATGGAATCATCGTAAGACCCTGAATTTGGAATCATTTTTGCCACGTCTTAGCAGTATGAAATTAGGAAAATTTTCAACCTCCGAAAGTCTTGGATTTCTCATCTATAATGTGAGATCAGTGATACCATTCAAAAATATACATTCGGTGGCTACTTATCCCAGCCTTTTATACTAATGAGGTTAGACTCTCCATTTCTGCAGAAGTGGCATTTTGGACTAGATAATTCTTTGTTGTGGGGGCTGTGTATGCATTGTAGGATGTTAGCAGCATTCCTGGTCTCTACCCATCAGATGCTACTACCAACACCCCTTACTCAGGATAATAAAAATTCTCTTTAGACACTGCCAAATGTCCCCTGGACTGGTACAAAATTTGCTCCCTACAGAGAACCACTGGGTTAGAGGAATACTACGAAGAATAATAGTGCATTCCTTATTGGGTGCTGTAAGGATACATGAGATGACGAATATGAAAGCGGCTGGCATGGCGTCAGACATATTGTTGATATGAGGTCAGCAAGTGCAGAATGGGGGTGTCCATTCATTTTCTGGGCTCTGTGAACTTGGGGTATCACCTGGAGGTCAGAGTTTAAAAACATTTTTTAGCAAAACATGCAAATCAGACTTTATTATTCTGAATTATTATCATATTATTGTTGTTGTTGTTATGTGCCGTCGAGTCAGCCCTGACTCATAGCGACCCCTCCTTGGGTTTCCGAGGCAGTATCACTACGGAAGTAGGATTGCCCAACCTTCCTTCCGAGGAGTGGCTGGTGGGTTTGAACCGCCAGCCTTCTGGTTAGCAGTCAAGTGCCTTAGCCACTATGCTACCGGAGCTCCCATCATATTATAGCAAATACAATTTTTAATTTAAGTAACAATAAAGCCAAGTTCTTATATTACATTTTCTTAATAATTTTGTTCTCTCTCCCTCCTGGCCTATTCTCACTGCTCTCCAGACCCATAATCCCTCATGCGTGGGTCACTGGAACTACTATACTTCCATGATATTAACCTCTCTCCCTGCTCTGGTGGCATAGTGCCTAAGGCATGTGACTGCTAACCAGAAGGCTGGCGGTTCAAATACACCAGCCACTCCTCGGAAGGAAGGTTGGGCAATCTACTTTTGTAGTGATACCACCTTGGAAACCCAAGGAGGGGTCTCTATGAGTTGGATCCAACTCGACGGCAGTGGGTTTTCTGCCTGTTTGTACAGCTTCCCTTCCTGGTGCCGTCACTGCCCTGGATTCTTTCTACTGGAAACTTTGGTAGTTCCTGCTTCTGGCATTTACTTCGGTGAAACAGAACTCCACTGCAGTCCTCCTCATCAGCCTTCCTATCCATTCTTCATTATCACGTTCCCCAGCACTGTCATCTTCGGTCATAGCCTCCTTCTTGTTGTTCTATGAAGTTACCATGTACATTCTTGTCCCTGTTCTTATACTCACACTCTAGCCCATGTCTGGACTGCCCTGTTCTCCCTCTCTTCTGCCTACATAGATCTGATAACATCCTCCAAGGCTCAAGTCAAATCACAACTTCTAGCTAATATTTGTAACTTCCTTTGAAAGACATAAAAAATGATAAGTAATTATGAGATAAACAAAATTAGTAAAATTTGAATATAGAGTCTAGTTGGCATATGCAGGTGTTAACCATATAATTATTTCAACATTCTCTGTGTTTGAAAAGTATCATGATAAAATTAAAATTGTTGTTGCTGTTGTTAGGTGCCCTCTAGTCAGTTCCAACTCATAGTGACACTATGTACAACAGGATGAAACACTGCCCTGTCTTGCACCATCCTCACAATCGCTTCTATATTTGAGCCCATCATTGCAGCCACTGTGTGGCTGTTGAAGGCCTTCCCCTTTTTTTTGCTGACCCTCCGCTTTACCAAGCATGATATCCTTCTCCGGGACTTATCCCTTCTGACAATGTGACCAAAGTAAGATGCAGTCTGGCCATTCTTACTTCTAAGGAGCATTCTGGCTGTACTTCCTCCAAAACAAATTTGTCCATTCTTCTTGCCATTATGTTGTTGTTGTGTGCTGTCGAGTTGGACCCGACTCATAGCAACCCCTCCTTGGGTTTCCGAGGCAGTATCACTACGGAAGTAGGATTGTCCAACCTTCCTTCCGAGGAGTGGCTTGTGGGTTTGAACCACAGCCTTCTGGTTAGCAGTCAAGTGCCTTAGGCACTACGCCACCAGAGCTCCTTCTGGCAGTTCATGGTATATTCAATATTCTTCGTCAACACCATAATTCAAAGGCATCAATTCTTCTTTGGTCTTCCTTATTCATTGTCCAACTTTCACATGCATATGGACTTCTGAAAATACATGTCCTGGGTCAGGCAGACTTTAGTCCTCAAAGTCACATCTTTGCTTTTTAACACTTTACAGAAGTATTTTGCAGCAGATTTGCCCAATGCAATATGCTGTCTGATTTCTTGACTGGTGCTTCCATGGACATTGATTCTAGATCCAAGTAAAATGAAATCCTTGACAACTTTAACCTTTTCTCCACTTATCATGATGTTGCTTATTGGTCCAGTTGTGAGGATTTTTGTTTTCTTTATGTTGATGTGTAATTCATACTGAATGCTGTAGTCATTGATCTTCATCAGTGATTCAAACTGTCTTCACTTTCAGTGAGCAAGGTTTTGTCATTTGCATATTTCTGGTTGTTGATGAGTCTCCCTCCAATCTTGATGCTGCATTCTTCTTCACATAATCCAGCTTCTGAGATTATTTGCTGAGCATACAGCTTGAATAATTACAATGATATTATATGACCCTGATGCACACCTTTCCTGATTTTAAACCACACACTATCTCCTTGTTCTGTTTCAATGGCTACTTCTTGGCCTATGTATATGTTCCTCATGAATATAATTAATTGTTCTGAAATTCCCATTCTTCAGAATATTATTCATCACCTGTTATGATCCACAGAGCTGAATTCCTTGGCATAGTCAATGAAACACAGGTAAACATCTTTCTGGTATTCTCCGCTTTTAGCCAAGATCCATCTGACATCAGCAATGATATCGCTCATTCCACATCCTCTTCTGAATTCAGCTTGAATTTCTGGCAGTTCCCTGTTGATGTATTGTGCAACCTTTTGAATTAACTTTAGCAATATTTTACTTGAGTGTAATATTAATGATATTATTCAATAATTTACACACCTGGTTGGATTGCCTTTTTTGGAATGGGCACAAATATGAATCTCTCCCAGTTGGATAGCCAGGCAGCTGTTTTCCAAATTTCTTGGCATGAGCACTTCCAGAGTTGCATGCATTTGTAGAAACATCTCAATAGGCATTCCATCAATTTCTGAAGTATTATTTTTTGTAAATACCTTCATTGCAACTTGCATTTCTTTCTTCAGTACCATTGATTCTTGATCATATGCTACCTCCTAAAATGGTTGAATGTCTTCCAATTCTTTTTGGCACAATGGCTCTGTGTTTTCCTTTGGTCTTCTTTTGATGCTTCCTGCACCATTCAATATTTTGCCCTTCAATAAATAAAATCCTTCAATATTGCAACTCAAGGCTTGAATTTTTTTCCTTGGTTCTTTCAGCTTGATAAATGCAGCACATGTCCTTCATTTTTGGTTTTCTAACTCCGGGTTTTTGCATACTTCATTTTAATAGTTTCCTTTGACTTCTCAAGCCCCCCTTTGA
>NW_006921705.1:9109703-9113846 GCF_000298275.1 Orycteropus afer afer
TAAGGAAGACCAAAGAAGAATTGATGTCTTTGAATTATGGTGATGACAAAGAATATTGAATATACAACGTTCTGCCAGAAAAAAAGAACAAATCTGGTTTAGAGGAAGTACAGTACTATGAACAAAGTCAGTAACCAGAGACAGAACTATGATAGCCCACACCTAGCCAAATATCTTATCCATGAAATCAGTGGTCTTCTTAGCTCAGTGATCCCAGGCAGTTTGAGAGTTCTCTGACCAAGCCAAAACCTCTTCTGAAAAAATGCCTGGGGAAGAAATGGGTTTTTACATGGAGACTGGGAGAGAAAAGTAACTGGTGTTATTACCCAATCAGATGTGGAATATGAAAAAAAACAAGGTTAGTAATTCCCCCTGTTCTGACCCACAGACTTCCTAACATACCCTTTCGAGATCTCATCCCATCAGCACACAGATTCTATTGATTTAAACACCATTGGGCTTAGTTTCCCAGTTAATTTATCCAAAATCTTCCAAGTTTTTCTCTAAACTTTTATGTCTTTTTTTTATGTGTTTGGTTTTTAACATTTTATTTCTCCAAGGTAAATCTTAATGAAATTATTTAATTTCTATAATGTTAAGAGCAATCTGTTAGAAAGAGAGTCATAGGACATTTGGACATACTGAAATAGGACTTACTGTTCCTTTGATAACCCCACGTCTGTATATATGCTATTGCATTCTATCCTCACAATATCTATTTTCCATTAAGGAAAAGTAGTAGAGTGGTTAAATGAATTACCCAATACTGTGCAACATGTAAACGATGCTAGTATATAAAACTATTGTTATTAGATGCCATCAAGTGGGCTTCAACAAATAGCGATCTTAGGTATAAGGTCATTTTGCAGGACAAAATGCTGCTTGGTCCTTCATCATCCTCACAATAATAGGTGTGTTTGAGCCCATTGTTGTAGCCACTGTGTCAATCAGTCTCATTACAGATCTTCCTCTTTTCTGCTGACCCTGTACTTTACCAAGTCTGGTATCTTTTTCCAGGGACTTGCTTCTCCTGTTAACATGTCCAAAGTAAATAAGTGAATTAAATGAAGTCTCACCATCCTTACTTCTAAGGAGCATTTTGACTGTACTTCCTCTGAAACAGATTTGTTCTTTTTTCTGGCAGAACATTGTATATTCAGTATTCTTTGTCATCACCATAATCAAAGATACCAGTTCTTCTTTGGTCTTCCTTCTGCATTGTCCAGCTTTCACATGCATATGATATGATTCAAAATACCATGGCTTGGGTCAGTCCCACCTTAGTCCCTTAGTCCTTCAAATGATATCTTTGCTTTTGATCACCTTAAAGAGGTCTTCTACAGCAATTTGCCCAATGAAATACATCATTGAATTTCTTGACTGCTGCTTCCATAAGCATTGATTTTGGATCCAAGTAAAATGAAATCCTCAACAATTTTAACATTTCATCCATTTATCCTGATATTGTTATTGGTTCAGTTGTGAGGAATTTTGTTCTCTTTATGTTGAGGAATAATCCGCACTGAACGCTGTAGTCATTGATCTTCATCAGTAAGTAATTCAAGACCTCTTCCCTTTTAGCAAGGTTGTGTCATCTGCGTATTTCAAGTTGTAAATGAGTCTTCCTCCATCCTGATTCCATGTTTTTCTTCATATAATCCAGCTTCTTGGATTCTTTGCTCAACATATAGATTAAATAAGTATCCTGATGCACAACTTTCCTGATTTTAAGCCATGCAGTATCCCCCTGTTGTGTTTGAAAGACTATCTCTTGATCTACGCACAGGTTCTGCATGAGCACATGTGGATTATATGAAACTAGGTCTGCCTAACTTTGGAGCATATTGACTGGAAAAGTAGCTCTGATTCAATCCACCTCTGTTTCTGTAGCATTTGCAATGTGACTTTGTAGCTCCTCTCATCAAGAGGTGGGGCCTGTTCCCCATTCTTTGAATCAGAGCTAGTCTGGCTTTACACAATAGAATGCAATGGAAATGATGGTGAACCAGTTCTGAGTCTAGACCTTAAGGGGCCATGTGCTCTAGGCTTTCTCTCAAAACCCTGCCATACCCATGAGAACAAGTCTAGGCTACCCTGCTGGAAGATGAGAGAACACAAGAAGCTGAGCTGAGTCAGCCAATCATCTCACCCCAAGCCTCAGACATGAGCAAGGGCCTAGCCAAGATCAGCAGAGCTGCCTACCAGCCCCACAGCAGACCACAGGTGCACAGCTGAGCCACGGAGACTAGCAGAACCACCCACCCAACCTACAGATTCATGCACAAAAATAAATATTTGCATTGTAACCACAGAGGTGTTGTGGTTTTTTATCATGCAGCAATATTTCATCAAGAGATTAATATACATCCACACTGCCTGTATACGTAACAATACCTTCCAATAAACAGTACAAGGAGAAAAGTTTTCGCAACACATCTATTGGAAGTCTTTTTTTCCTAGCTTTTGTGATGGTATTATATTCTTCTCAATTATTTTTAAAAATATTTTATGAACAATAGAGTAGAAAAGAAATTATTTCTGTTTAATGAGCCAATTTAATGAGTGCCTAAATTGTAAACTGAACTACTGTGTGTAGCTCTCTTTCATTTCTTTAATTAAATAAATTCAATGCAAACAAATCAACTAATATTTTTTAATATGTAGTCTATATATTTTAAAAGGAGCTCTGGTGGCATAGTGAATGAGGCATTTGGCTGTTAACCAGAGGGTCAGTGGTTCAAACCCACCAGTCACTCTGCAGAAGGAAGATGGGGCGATCCATTTCCATAAAGATTTACAGCCTTGGAAACCCAATGGGGGTCACCATGAGTCAGATTTGAATTGATGGCAGTGAGTTTGGCTTTGGTTTGGTATGTCTTAAGACTTGGTTCCTGTCTTCAAGGAATTTGCAATCTAGAGACATAAGTAGACATGCAAGTAAGAGAAGTTGAATAACAATAACTTCAACAATAAAAGATACAATACATTTCAGAAAGAAAATATGCATGATCATTTTGATAAAGCAAGTCAGTATTTGTTTGGAAAATTCAGAGAAGGCGAATGCTTGGGAGAGAAGATGGCAAGACTACGGCAGACTTCACAGAGGAGGCAGGATTGGAACTCCTTGGAGGGTTTCAATAAGCAGGGAGGAAGGTATTCCTGGTAGGTAAAACTACAGTTAACACTCCTGGTAGGTAAAACTACAGTTAACACTCCTGGTAGGTAAAACTACAGTTAACCCGACCAGTGGGAAAGTGCAGTGTGTCTTTGTCAGTAAATAAATAAGCATTTTGAAGAAAATAGAGGAAATCAATGGGACAAAGTGACTGATTAGATATGAAGTGGAAGGGACACGAAAGGCAAGGACGATTGGTATGTTTCCAGCCAGGAGAACGGTGATCATAAACAGAGGGTGAGAAGGTGAGAGGTAGCAGCTTGTGAACTATCCAATATTAGACATCTGGAGCTTGAGATGGGAGTGAAATAACCAGTGGGCTGTTGGAAAGCTCAAGCGTAAAGGTACGATTTGAAGATGTCAGTGCAAAAGTGGTGGTGAGATGTCCAGGGAGTAGACAAGAGCTAAAGGGCAAAGACTAGACCTTGGGGAATTTCCACTCTGTAGTAGGAGATAAGAACCATGCACGATGCACCGATGCACCGGGGACTGCTAATCAGGATGTGGCAAGTGCTGCATGAGTCACATGTGTGATGACCATCACGGAAGGGAAAGGGGTATACACCGGCAGAAGAGAAGCACTCACTTTCAAAAGAAGCGTGAGTGACAATGAGCAGGGCCTGCTCCCAGCAGCACCAGAGCGCTTCTGTTTGAAGGGAAAGAATGATTCCAGCTGGACCGTCCACTTGCCAAAAACATAAACACAAGTGGAGACTTATTAAACTTATATTTATAAAAAAGGATCTATTACATGCATTTAAAAGATATACATACAGTTGTAAATATTTTCCCTGAAACTTAGTAAGGTAATTATTGATGTGATTTTAAAAGTATTTTAGGATGTACATATAAAAAATCACATTTTCTAGGCCTTTTGGATTAACTAATTAATTTTACTTCTTAAATACAGTACAAACAACCCATACTTGCCTTTTAATGTTATGTAAATTTGCCCTCACTTTGAAACT
>NW_006921705.1:9118569-9121808 GCF_000298275.1 Orycteropus afer afer
GGTCTGTGCCATCCTTCTGCCCAGTCTGCCATCTTGCCAGAACTGACCAGTATAATGCATCTTTATGACTGAAAGAACCACATAAAAAGCTCCCAGCACTATAAATAGTCATCACATATACTTTATTTCAATAGAGCATAAAGAATAAAGAAGTATAAAGTGAAAAAACAACCTTGTTTCTGGTTCTTTGTTTTAAAAAATAAACAAACAAATAGCCTCAGAAATGGACTCAGACATGCTAATTAATGATCATGAAGACAGTCCAACTTGGGCAACGTATTGCTGTGTTATATATAAGATCGCCATGAGATGGAGCTTCTTCGGTGGCTACTAAAAACAACACAATTATATGTAGGGGAGATTGGCTGAGTTAAAGACAAATCTATCTCCTTGATTTGACTAGAATCTAAGAAGTAATCTTATGGTGTTATATATTCATGGCTTAATATTTCAAGATTACATATTAAAAATTGTTATTGGCCTTTAAAAAAATAAATAAATAAACAAACAAAAAATAACCAATTTATTATAAGAAGAAGTCATAGTCTGCCAGCAAGCTATTGGCCAGTTGCTCTGGAGTATTTCCACTCAACCTGAAGGTTAGCTGAAAGCAATGGGTGTATAGTTCTTTAGTCATCAGACACCTGTTTTAACCATTCTAGTCTCTATGTGTTGCGGTTGTTAGGTGCCATTGAGTCAGCTCCAACTCACAGCGACCCTGTGCAGAACAGAATGAAACACTGCCTGGTCCTGGGCCGTCTTCACGATCCTTGCTGTGCTGGAGTCCATCGTTGCAGCCACTGTGTCAGTCCATCTCCTTGAAGGTCTTCCCCTTCTTCACTGACCTTCTACTTTACCAAGCATGATACCCTTCTCCTGGGACTGGTCCCTTCTGACAACATGACCAAAGTTGTATGAAGTCTGACCATTTTCGCTTCTAAAGAACATTCTGGCTGCACTTCTTCCAGGACAGATTTGTTTGCTCTTTGGACGGTCTGTAGTATTTTCAGTATCCTTTGCTAACACCACAGTTCAAAGGCATCAGCTCTTCTTTGGCCTTCCTTATTCATTGTCCAGCTTTCACATGCATTTTTCAGCTTTTACTCTATCTAGAGACTATCAACAACAACAGTCTCTATTTGCCTCAAGTACTGTGCTCTGGGAACATGATATATATTCTGATAGAGTTCAGATCAGTAATTTCAAACTGTGTCTTCTTAAACTCCTAGGGTTTCTCATAGTGGAGACCCCAAACCACCCATGACAGAATAATCTAGGGTACTTGTTCACATTGTGATCACTAAACTCCACTCTGTTGTTGTTACATGTCATCGTCTAGGTTCTGATTCTTAGTGACTGTGTGTACAACAGAATGCAACATTGCCCAGTCCTGCGCCATCCTCACAACTGTTGCTATGTTGGAGCCGACTGCTACAGCCACTGTGTGCATCCATCTTGCTGAGGAGCTTCCTCTTTTGCTCTGCCTTCTACATTACCAAGCATGATATCCTTCTTCAGGGACTGGCCCCCCTTGGTAACATGTCCAAGACGAGATATGAAGGCTTACCATCCCCGCTTCTAAGCAGCATTCTGGCTATAACTCCACTTTAGACCTACTGAGTCAACATCTCCAGGGGTGAGGGCTCAGGAACTCACACTTTTTTCTTTTTTTTTTTATTGTGATTTGCGTGAAAGTTTACAGAGCAAATTCTCTTTCCATACAGCAGCTTACATACTCTTTGTCTCATGATATTGACCACAGTTTACCACAATGCAACAGCTCTCCTCCCCCTTCCTCCCCATAGTTACATCTTCCCAGTGTCCATCCCTCCATGGACTCCTGCCCCCTGAGCTGTCTCCCTGTGCATAAGCAGCCCTTCTTTCTCCCATGATTGTTCTCTCCAAGGAGTGTATCTACTTGAGGTAAATGTTCAGCTCATATGCCTGTCTTCTGTTTGGCTGGAAACCACACATGTGGGTTCAATTCCAGACCTGAAGGGCAAGTAGGGGCCATAGTCTCAGTGGTTCCACCAAGCCCTATTGGACCAGCAAACCTGGTCCTTTTTTTTTTTTTTTTTTCTATCAGGAACTTACGTTTTGACCAACTTTCCAAGAAGCTTAGCCCCCTAAAGTTTGAAAATCATGATCTTGGAATTCTAAGGAGACCCAAGAGAAAAGGAAGACATCCCAGGAGACAGTACGCAGGCTTCCTTCTTTACTTTCTCCTTCTTTAGAAGGGCAGATGTACTCAGGGTTTTGTTATGTGCTATCCACTCCATTCACCAAGCCAGAAATCAAGAGTCATCTCTTATCTCTCACATCAATTTGTCAACAAGTTCTGTTGATTATCTCATAAAAATACATCTCAAAATCTGCCTGACTTTTTTCTACCTGCATTGCCAATAGGCTAATTCAGTCTGCCACCTTTTCCTGGCCACTCTTGTTGTACCATCCAAAGTAATCTTGCTTTTGCTGTTACCCTCCTCCAGTCCATTCTCCACAGAACAATAAGAATATTTTTCTCAAAACTTTAATTGTGTATCTTCAGGGCTTAAAACTTTCATATGGCTGTGAAAGCCCTGAAACAAAATGTGAACTAATCTGACTATGGTCAACACATGTGTCATGGACTAACCATAAGTATGTCATTGTTGTTGTTGTTATACGCCGTGGAGTCAGACCCGACTCATAGCAACCCCTCCTTGGGTTTCTGAGGCGATATCACTGCGGAAGTAGATTGCCCAACCCTCCTTCTGAGGAGTGGCTGGTGGGTTCTCTGCATCATTACAAGCCACCCTCCCCATATCTTACTCTGCTCTAGCCACACTGGTTGTTTTTCCCCCTCAGCACTAAAGCCAGGGAGGCAGAGGCTTTGCACCTGTCATTCCCCTTGCTTAGAAGCGCTTCACGTTTTTCACTTTTTTTTTTGCAAAGGCTTCAGCTTACATATCATGTCACCAGAACAACTCTATTTAAAGTCAGTCTATCCCCATTATTCATCATCTGCACCCTTTTTTGTTTTTGTCATAATAGTTATTACAACTTAAATGTTTTATTGTCATTTATTTCATTTTGTTTGGCTCTAAGCAAAAGGTCCATGAGAATAGATACCACGTCCATCATATTCACTGTTGTGTCTCTAGCACCTACCATGGTACCTGGCTGTGGTGGTTATGTTTGTGTGTCAATTTGGCTAGGCCTGCTTGAGTAGCTGGGCAGCTGGATGTAGTATTCCCCAT
>NW_006921705.1:9122248-9123928 GCF_000298275.1 Orycteropus afer afer
AACTTGGACTTAAAGCCTCCAAATTGTAAGAATAAACTCCTGTTTTGTTAAGGCCATCCCATTGTGGAATATTTCTTGTCAGAGCAGCACTAGATAACCAGAACACTGGCATATATTAGGAATTTTTAAATTATGGGAATATTAATCAAAGTATCCAGAGCTTTCTGTGTGAAAGTCCCTGATACAGATTGTGATGATTAAGGTTGGATGTCAAATTGGCTAAGGAACTCTGGTGGCATAGTGGTTAATGCATTTCCCTGATGAACAGGAGATCTACAGTTCAAACCCACCAGCTGCTCCATGGAAAGAAGTTGAGGCAATCTACTTCCGTAAAGCTTTATAGCCTTGGAAACCCAATCAGGGTTGCTATCAGTCGGAATTGACTCAATGGCAGTGGGTTTGGTTTTTTTGGTTTTGGTCAACTTGGCTAGGCCATGATTCTCAGCGGTTTGGCAGTTATAATGTAGTAATCTCCCATGATGAGATATAATGTATGTAATATATATTATATATATCTGATATTTCAATACACACACACACACACACCCATATATATCCTTCATTGGTTTTGTTTCTCTAGAGAACACAGCCTAAAACATTGTTTTTGTTGTTGATAGGTGCTATCTAGTCAGTTCCAACTCATAGTGGCCTTATCTATAACAGAACAAAACACTGCCTGGTTGTGAGCCATCATCACAACAATTGCTCTCCTTAAGACCATTGTTGCAGCCACTATCAATCTATCTCGTTGAGGGTCTTCCCCTTTTTTGATGACTTTCTACTTTACCAAGCATGATATCCTTCTCCAGGGACTGGTCCCTTTCATCATACATGATGAAAGTATAAAGACAAAGTCTGGCCAATCTCACTTCTAAGGAGTGTTCCTGCTATACTTCTTCCAAGACAGATTTGTTCATTCTTCTGGAAGTGTAAGGTATGTTCAACATTCTTCGGCAGCACCACAATTCAAATGCATTAATTCTTCTGCATCTTCTTTATTCGTTGTCCAGCTTTCACATAAATATAAGGCTATTGAAAATACCATGGCTTGGGTCAGGCATACCTTAGTCTTTAAAATGACATCTTTTCTTTTTAATATTTTAAAGAGGTCTTTTACCAGGCTTACCAGTCTGATAGAGACTGGTGAAATCTCTGAAACCAAGGCCCCTAGTCTACCTTCAGGCCTGGAACTGAACTCACTCCCATGGCGAAACAATAGACAGGCCTACAAGGTGAACAATTATACTAAGTATGTACACTCTTTAGAGCTATCAACCATGGGTGAGCAGAAGTGCAGCATTTGCACAGGGAGATAGTTCAGTGGGCAGGAATGCACAGGAAAGAAGGACAAGGGGGAAAGGTAGCCACAGGGAGGAAGTGGGAAGAGATTGCAGCCAGGGTAATGAAACAAAGTGTGCGTGAACTGTTGAATGGAAAATTTATTTGCTCTGTAAACTTTCACCCAAATCACAGTAAAAAGACAAACAAAGGAAAACTTGAAGAGGTCTTTTGCAGCAGATTTTCCCAATGCAATATGTTGCTTGATTTCTTGGCTGGTGCTTCCATGGCCATTGATTGTGGATCCAAGTAAAATGAAATCCTTATCAATTTCAATATTTTCTCCATTTATCATGATGTTCCTTATTGGTCAGGTGTGAGGATTTTTTTTTTTTTTTTTTT
>NW_006921705.1:9124760-9127684 GCF_000298275.1 Orycteropus afer afer
CAAATAAAATCTTACTGAAGATAATTCAAAAACAGTTGCAGCAGTATATTGACAGAAAACTTCTTGAAGTGCAAGCTGGATTCAGAAGAGGACGTGGAACGAGGGATATCATTGCTGGTCTCAGATGGATCTTGCTTGTCTCAAAGCAAAGAATACCAGGAAAATGTTTACTTGTGTTTTATTGACTAACCAAAAGCATTCAACTGTGTGGATCATAACAAATTATGGCTAACATTGAGAAGAATGGGAATTCCAGAACACTTGATCCTCCTCATGAGGAACCTGTACGTAGACCAGGAGGCTATCATTTGAACAGAACAAGATGACACTGCATGGTTTAAAATCAAGAACAGAGTGAGTCAGGGTTGTATCCTTTCACCATATTTAGTCAATCTGCACGCTGAACAAATAATCTGAGAAACTGGACTATATGAAGAAGAACATGGCATCAGGATTGGGGAAAGGCTCATTAACAACCTGTGATACACCAATGACACAACTTTGCTTGCTGAAAGTGAAGATGACTTGAAGCACTTACTGATGAATATTGAAGACTACAGTCTGCAGTATGGATTACACCTCAATATAAAGAAAACAAAATTCTTCACAGCCAGAACAATATGCAGCATCACGATAAATAGAGAAAAGATTGAAGTTGTCAAAGACTTCATTCTACTTGGTTCTATAATAGATACCAATGGAAGCAGCAGTCAAGACATCAGACAATGTATAGCACTGGGCAAATCAGCTGCAAAGGACCTCTTTCACCTGCTGAAAAGCAAAGATATCTCCTTGAAGACTAAGATGTGCCTGACACAAGCCATAGTATTTTCAACCACTTCATATGCATGTGAGAGCTGGACAATGAATAAGGAAGACCAAAGAAGAGTTGATGTTTTTGAGTTGTGGTGTTGGTAAAGAATACTGAGAGTATCAGGGACTGCCAGAAGAACTAACAAATCTGTCCTGGAAGAAGTGTAGCCGGAATGCTCTTTGGAGGTGAGAATGGCCAGACTTTGTCTCACCTACTTTGGTCATGTTTTCAGAAGTGTCCATTCCCTGGAGAAGGATATCATGCTTGGTAAGGTGAAGGTCAATGAAAAAGGGGAAGGCCCTCAACAAGATGGATTGACACAGTGGCTGCAACGATGGGCTCAGATATAGCAAGTATCGTGGGGTTGGCGCAGGATTGGGCAATATTTCGTTCAGCTGTACATAGGTTCAGCTGTACATAGGAGACGACTTGACGGCACCTAACAACAACAACAAAAAATGGTGAAAGAATACAACCCTGGTGCATATCTTTCCTGATTTTAAACTTTTCAGTATCCCCTTGTTCTGTTCGAATGACTGCCTCTTTGTCTCTATATAGGTTCCTCATGAGTGCAATTTAGTGTTCTGAAATTCCCATTCTTTGTAATTTATCCATAATTTGTTATGATCTACACCGTCATATGCCTTTGGATAGTCAATAAAACACAACTAAACATCTTTCTGGTATTCTTTGTCTTCAGCCAAGATCCATCTGACATCAGCAATGATATTTGTCATTCACATTCTCTTCTGAAAGTGGCTTGAGTTTGTATCCATTTCCTGCTGATGTACTGCTCCAATCATTTTTAAATTATTTTCAGCAAAATTTTACTTGCATGTGATATTACTGATATTGTTCGATAATTTCCGCATTCTGTTACAACTGCTGAACAATGACACGGCTACATGCAGCGTCCAAGTGTGCCATATGCTAGAGACCATCCCCAAAGCTACTACTCATACACAGGAAGCAGACCACATCCCAAAGGCAGCTACTCAGCTGCTCACAGCAGATTCCCCCATGGAATTGATCACCAGTCTCATCATGGGGAATACTACATCCAGTTACCCAGCCACTCAACCAGGCCTAGTCAAGTTGACACACAAACGTAACCACCACAGCAAGGTAGCTGTCTTCCAAATTTCTTGGCATAAACAAATTTGGGCTTCCAATGCTGCATCCATTTATTGAAACATCTCAATAGGTGTTCTGTCAATTTCTGGAGCCTTGTTTTTCAACAATGTCTTCCATGCAGCTTTGACCTCTTCCTTCAATACCATCGGTTCTAGATCACATGCTACCTCCTGAAATGGTTGAACATTGACCAATTCCTTTTAGTACAGTCATTCTTTGTATTCCTTCCTTCTTCCTTTGATGCTTCCTGCATCATACAGTATGTTGCCCATAGAATCCTTCAGTATTGCAACTGGAGGCAGGCTTTAATTTTTTCTTCAGTTTTTCCAGCTTGAGAAATGTTGAACATGTTCTACCTTTTTGGTTTTCTAACTCCAAGTCTTTGCCCATTTCGTTAGAATACTTTACTTTGTCTTCTCAAGCTGTGCTTTGAAATTTTCAGTTCAGCTCTTTCACTTGATCATTCTTCCATTTGCTTTAGTTACTCTGTGTCCAAGAGCAAGTTTCAGAGTCTCTTCTGACATCCATTTTGCTCTTCTCTTTCTTGCCTATCTTTTCAATGATCTTTTGCTTTTTTTGTATATGATGTCTTGATGTCATCCCATAACTTGTCTGGTCTTTGGTCACTGGTGTTCAATGCATCAAACCTATGACTCAGATGGTCTCTACATTCAGGTGGGATATACTAAAGGTTGCATTTCTGCTCTTGTGAACTCACTTTAATTTTCGTCAGCTTCAGCTTGAACTTGCATCAGCAACTGATGGTTTGTTTCACAGTCAGTCCCTGGCCTTCTTTCCCTGATGATATTGCGCTTTACCATTGCCTCTTTCCATAGATGTGGTCAATTTGATTCCTGTTCCATCTGGTGAGGGCCATGTATATAGTCAATGTGTTAGACTGGGTTCTTTAAGAAACAAAACCAGTAAAGCTTATATATATATATATATATAGAGAGAGAGAGAGAGAGAGAGAGAG
>NW_006921705.1:9127784-9143748 GCF_000298275.1 Orycteropus afer afer
GGAGAGAGAGAGAGAGATTTATCTTAGAAAAATGGCTCACACACTTATAGAAGCTGGCAAGTCCAAAGTTCCCGGATCAAACATCTAATCAAGCTGGAGGCTTTTCCCGACTCTTGCAGCCTCAGGGGCTGAGGAGCTCAAGGCTGGCAGGCAGTACACTGGCTGTTGACTCCAACGAATGACAAATCCAAGATCTCCAGATTGAATGGTGGATTGCTCACTCATGGACAGTTGTAGGCATCACAACAGAATCCCGATCCACAGAAGAATGTCTCCTCTCCCAGGATGTCCACAGATATACTGGAAGCAGGCCATATCCCTAGGGAAACTCCCTTTCAACAGATTGGCCACTCAAAACATAGTCATCTGATCCCATCATGGGAACAACCACACCACAACAGCTCAAAGCACACAGAATTGTGGTCCAGCCAAGTTGACACATAGCTCCAACTATCACAGTCACCATTTATGTTGTTGAGAAAAAAGTATTTGCAATGGATAAGTGGTTAGTCTTGCAAAATTCCATCATGCAATCTCTGATGTAATTTCTATCAGCAAGGCCATATTTTCCAACTACCGATGTATCTTTGTTTCCAATTAGCAATAATTATCAATGCATCTTGATTGCATGTTTGGTAAATTTCAGACTGCAGAAGTTGGTAAAACTCTTCTTTTTTCTCTTTAGTACTTGGTGCACAAATATGAATATTAATATTAACTGATCTTCTTTGTAGGCATATGGATATTATCCTATCACTGAGCATTGTACTTCAGTATAGATCTTGAAATTTTATTTTTTGATGATGAACTCAATGTCATTCCTCTTCAATTGCCATTACTGGCATAGTAGACCATAGTAGACAATTCAAAATGCCCAATACCAGTCCATTTTAGCTGCTGAAGACATAAACTAATTAAAAACCTTCATTTTAGGTTGAGCAAACATGTGCATTCTGAAATTAAACTCAATTCCAAACTTATATTGGTTACTGGTGATCTAAAAGCTTTAAGTCCACTGCTATTCTAACCCAGTGGAGATGGATCACGTTGTGGCTGGAAAACATCTGCGAAGGTAAAAGGTATTTTGCCCTTTTAAAGAAGGATTTATTAATGTTCACCTAAAGTACAAAAATATCATAGCAAAGAAGAATAAAGGAGATTGAGGTCTTTGGGGGAGAATGCCAATTGAATATAAAGCATGTGTTTGTTGTTAATACTTATTGTTTTATCAAAACTCATAAGAGGATGGGATGGGAGAGAAAATTGCCAAACAGGTAAGAGACAAGTATTGATGTGGGTGAAGGGGAATGCAATGTACCAAACGTGAGTGACCAACACAGCAACACTAAAGAAAAGGAGACACAGAGAGGAACACAAGAGGTACAGAAAAACAGATACTTTCACAAATGCAATACTGCTTTATCAGCAATAGCATACATTAATCTAGGGGTAAATACCTAGGTAGGTGAGCTGGATGATCAAGTATGTTTAGACAAAAGGGAATATACCCATGAACATATATAAAGTTGGCAGGTGTACTTTCTACATAGGTATTTGTATGTGTGGTAAGAATGTCTACATCAATAGAACTACCAGGGGAAATAGTTATGATAACTTCTTAGCCACAGCCAACCACACTGAGGAAGTGAGTTGTTGGGGCTGTGGGCTTGGGACCATGATCGTGGGGGACATCAAGCTCATTTAGCATAACATACTACACACAAACATTGTTCTACATTCTACTTGAGTGAGTAGGGACTGGGGTCTTAAAAGCTTGCAAGGCGCCATGTAGTTGCAGTAAGTGGTCTCTCCTTGTCCAGAGAAGTACAAAGAAGAATGAAGAAAACCAAAGACATATGGAAACAATTAGTCCAAGGTAGTAGTGGACCATGTGAACCTCAGCCTATATGACCTTGAGACCAGAAGAACCAAATGGTGCCCAGCAATCAACGTCAACCACTCAGAAGCAATCAGTGCAGGAGATTCTGGATAGAGTATAAACAAAACTCAAAATCATAAGAAAAACCAAGCTTACTGGTTTGATAGGGACTGGTGGAACCCCCAAGACTTTAGCCCCTAATCACCCCTCAGTCCTGGAATTGATCTCAATCCCATGGCTTCCAGCCAAACAATAGACAGGTAAATAAGGTGAACATTTACATCAGGTAGGTACAATCGTTAAGAACAATCAATCATGGGAGATTGGAAGGGCAGTGTTTGCACAGGGAGATAGCTCAGAAGGCAGGAATGCACAGGAAAGAAGGATACAGGGAAAAGGTAATTACAGGGAGGAAGTGGGAAGAGAGCTGTTACATTATGAGGATTGCAATTAATGTTATGAAACGAAATGTATATGAACTGCTGTATGGAAAACGAATTTGTTCTGCAAACTTTTACCCAAATCACAATTAAAAAAAAAAAAACAACAACAACTCATATGAATTCCATGGAATTTTATTTTTAAAGTATAGGCATTTGGCCAAGAACATTTTGACAATCTATTTTGGAGTTAGGCTTCATCTGGCAAGGGTCTAGGGCAATATTATTAAATTGGATCTGACTGCTTGCACTACGGCACACCAGTACATTGTATTTCCCATCATAAATGAGGTGGACGTGTAAGAGGAGGGAGAGTTATCCAGGAAGGGTTGGGAGTGGGTGTGATGATGAGATCCAGCTCTAAGTGCCCTTCTAATTGCTTCTGATTTTTCAACTCCAACTAAGTCAATTCAACCAAACTAAACAAAAAATTATTGAGGGTCTTCTGAGTGTCAGGAACTGAGTTAGGATTATGGCTCTGAACAAGTTAAACACTGACCTTGCCCTCGGAGAATCAGGAGATGGTCAGTGGGAGCAGAATCAGGACTTAGCAAAAACAGAGGGGGACATCAGTACTTGGCTTTTCTCTCAAAATGTCAGTTTGGCACAAGAATTCACCATGTGTAATAAACAAAGAAATAGTACTTTCTTAAATGTTAACAAATATGTTTGGTCTTCAGTCTCATAAAATGATCACTGAATGCATTTGAAACGGATGCAGATTTTGAAAACCAACTCAAATCACTTAAATGTTCCTTCACCCTGATTCACCAAGCCACATGTTTGTTTCCTACGTGTTGTTGAACATTTTTTTCCCCTTAACTTAATAGTAACATCCATGTGCACTCCTTATATTGGATTTGTGAAGTAATAGAATCTCTGATTGGCCTAAGACTTCTTGATATGTTATCCTGCAGGTTTTTTCCAATACACTGCTGTGTTTGTAGTTACTTACATTGAGTAAGTGCTCATAGCGTCATCATGGTACCTGTTTGTAACCCGTGGCAGCCAGAGAAATGAATCTTTTGTTCCTCATTAGCCACTTTGCAATAATGATAATAATTTTCCACAGTCGACATATAATTAATAATTACTATAATAATTACTAGCATAAATCATCCTCTTTTGAATCATCTCAGCACAAGCCTTTTTCATTTTGATGCTAAATTATTTAAAGTTGACAATAGCTATCTCATATTTAGTCATTTTATCCACTTTTTATGGCTAAAATTAAAAGAAAACAAATGACATGTTGGGCAGGTTATTCACTTCTCTGAGTCTGTTATCTTGTCTATCAAATCAGGGGATTGGATTAGGTTAAAGGTTAAACTGCTGGACAATGGAGCAAATTTGGCCCTGAGATGAACTGGGATTGACCCCCAACATTTAAACAATTCTCATTAGTTGGCAATCTCCTAAAAATGAGAGATTTCACATGAAACTCCAGATTTTGAGCTTTCTTCAAAAATAAAAATCCAACTTCCTTTCATAAACCTGACCTCAGAGACTCCCTGCCTCAGTCTTATCTTTACCCCACATTCACAAAGGGGCGGAGGGCACAGCAAACCCACCCCTCGGTCTCTTCTGAGAGCACGTGATGATGCTATGCCCCATGCTCTGTTCCTGGTGAAATCTCAGGAGACTTACAGGAATCCGATCCAGAGGGCAAAGCTCATATAATGGCCTAGAAAACCCTATGAGGAAGAAAGAAGAAAGCAGGACGCCTCTGGTCACTGCTCATTCTGTGGTCTTGCACTGTTTCATATTTATCACAGTTTGGGCTGCACATTTTTGTTTTAAATGTTTCGTGTGTGGTCAGGGGAGAGGGGTGGGAGGGGGAGAGAAGCCCTGGTGGTACAGTGGTTAAGCACTCAGCTGCTAACCAAAAGGTTGTGGGTTGGAATCCACCAGCTGCTCCACTGGAGAAAGATGTGGTGGTCTGCTTCCATAAAGATTTATAGCCTTGGAAACCCTGTGAGACAGTTCTACTCTGTCCTATAGGGTTGCTGTGAGTAAAAAGCAATCCAATGGTAAGGGACTTTTTTGGAGGGGAGTGAGTGCCTCACCATCTTGCCCCTCTGGTTCTCTGAATACACCTTTCCCCAAAGCAGTTCATTCTGTTTAGTGTCTTTAGGAGAAGGTATGGGGAAGGAGAGGGATGTGGTCTTATTTTTGTTTATAAGGAAGAGGAAAAACATCTAGCTTAAGTTTAGTGGGAGGAAGGGGCCTTGCCTAAGGCATTTGACTGCTAACCAGAAGTGGGTGGGTTTGAACCACCAGCCACTCCTAGGAAGGAAGACTGGGCAACGTACTTTGTACTTCGGTCGTGATTTATTCTTGTTGCTAGGTGCCATGGAGTTCTCTCTGACTCATAGCGACCCCATGCACAGCAGAACGAAACACTGCCCAGTCCCATGCCAGTTCCATGATCCTTGCTATACTTGAGCCCATTGTTGCAGCCACTGTGTCAATCCATCTCGTTGAAGGCCTTCACCTCTTTCATGGACCCTCCACCCTACCAAGCATGACATCCTTCTCCAGGGAATGGTTCCTACTGACAACATGACCAAAGTAGAAGAGATGAAGTCTGGCCATTCTTGCTTCCAAGGAGCATTTCGGCTGCACTTCTTCCAGGATAGATCTGTTAGTTCTTTTAGCAGTCCATGGACTTTCAGCATTCTTTGCCAGCACCACAGCTCAAAAAGCATCAACTCTTCTATGGTCTTCTTTATTCATTGTCCAGCTCTCACATGCATATGAGGCGATTGAAAATACCATGGCTTGTGTCAGGTGCACCTTAGTCCTCAAGGAGACATCTTTGCTCCTCAGTGCTTGAAAGAGGTCCTTTGCAGCCGACGTGCCCAGTGCTATATGCCGTCTGATGTCCTGACTGCTGCTTCCATTGGCGTGGATTGTATCTAAAGAACAGATTTCATGCATTGAAGAGCAATCACCAAAAACCAGAAGAATCGTGGGATGACATCAAGACCATCATACATGAAGAAAGCAAGAGGTCACTATAAAGATGAGAAAAAAAGAGAAGACCAAAATGGATGTCAGAAGAGACTCTGAAACTTGCCCTTGAGTGGAGAGTAGCTAAAGCAAATGGAAGAAATGACAAGATAAAAGAGCTGAACAGAAGATTTCAAAGAGCAGCTCTAGCAGACAAAGCAAATTATTATAATGAAATGTGCAAAGACCTGGAGTTAGAAAACCAAAAGGGAAGAACACGCTTGGCATTTCTCAAGCTGAAAGAACTGAGGAAAAAAATGTAAGCTTTGAGTTGCAATATTGAAAGATTCTATGGGCGAAATATTGAATGATGCAGGAAACATCAAAAGAAGATGGAAGGAATACACAGAGTCACTGTACTGAAAAGAACTGGTAGATCTTCATCCATTTCAGGAGATGACATATGATCAAGATCTATAGTAGTACTGCCTTGGAAACCCAAGGAGGGGTTGCTATGAGTCAAAATCGACTGACAGCAGTGAGTTTGGTTTTTGTTCTTAGTTTTATGGTAGTCCATACCTGGCACTTTTGACATTTGTATTATCTGTCCAACCCCTCTAGGTATCTCAGATTTCACTAAATAATCTCTAAATCCTCATTCAGCTTAATAAATCTGGACATTTCTAAATTGTTGCAGGGGTGTTGAGCTCTGCATTCAGAAACATCTCTCCTTCCTTCTCCTAGCAGGGTACCCACCAGGCTAAATTCCATGAGAAAAAGGCCCTGTCTCATTTCCTCAGGTAAATCTGCAGCACCCAGAAAAACCCCTAGCGCACGTGAGGCACTCAGTAAATATTTGTGGAATTAAGTACTCAGGATTAACAATTACCTCTGGGAAGGATCCATGGTGATTAACAGAGCAAATTAACAGATAAACACCTTAACTGCAAGTCCAGGGTCCAAATACAGTCAAGGTTTTAGATTTCTTTTTTATTTATATAGAATGGATAGAGAAATGTTCCAGGTAGTCATAAATTAAAAACGGCAAACCTGAAGCATTTAAAGAATAAAGAACTTGCTCTCTTTCCTCAGACTAAAAACTCACTGTTCTTGTGTTGGAGGCGGTATCACTACAGATAGTACATTGCCCAACCTTCCTTCCGAGGAGTGGCTGGTAGGTTTGAACCTGCACTATGCTACCAAAACTCCCAAACTTTAATAGAAATAAAAAGGCACTTTAGAAAATTAAGTTCTGTGTTGAGCCTAGCTTGAACAGGTGGCATAACACTGCCCCCTTGTGTTTATTATTGGAACTTACATTACCTTCATACACTGTTCCTATGTTCAAGACTCACCCTGCGTCGGACGGAGCTAAGTGCTAGGGATTCAACAATGAGAAAAACACACACAGTTCTTATGATCTCATGAGAGAAACTGACATCAATTCACTAATCATTCAAATACATACAGAATTTCAAACTGCAGCAACTGCAGTTTGGAGATTTTGGAAGAACGGATATGGTGCTCTGAGAATGATTTCATGCCTTTCATCATCTCCCAAGATCTAGCACAGCATGGATCACTGAGAGATTATATGTCCAAGCACTGTGCTAAGCACCTTTCATGCTTAAATTTCTCATTTAATTCTCTCCAAAACTATAGGCAGGTAATAATTTGTACAAGATCACACAGCTAGTAAGTGATGGGTCTAAGATGCAAACGAATGCTTATTTAACTCCTATGGTTTTAACCATTTTACCAGACTTAAAAAAAAAAAAAAAAAGTAAATAACAACCCAAGATGCACTATAGCAGTAGAACTGAGATGCAGAGATAAATTTGTTACTAAGCATTAGCTGGGAGCTCTGGTAGCATAGTGCCTAAAGCACTTGACTGCTAACCAGAAGGCTGGTGGTTCAAACCCACCAGGCACTCCTTGGAAGGAAGATGGGGCATTCTACTTCCATAGTGATACTGCCTCGGAAACCCAAGGAGGGGTCGCTATGAGTCAGGTCCATCTCGACGGCACATAACAACAAGAAGCATCAGCTAGTAAGATGGGAAGGCAGTTGGAGCACTTTGTCACACCATCTATTAATGACAATAACTCATGCAAAAAACAAAACAAAACAAAAAACCCAAATACAGTTTCTGTAGGTTGGTCATTGTGTAAAGTTGTGGGCCAAGCTGGGCCAGCAGGGCTGCAGCTATCCAGAGAAGCAATCATTACCTATTTAACACATAGGACCTTTGAGCTAGGCCCTGAGTTGAATATTTGAATATTAGGCACCTTGTCCAGTCTGTTTTCAAGTTCCTAGCTACCTAAACATGTAAAGACCTCTGGATTGCTTACATTTTGAGAAAATAAGTAATCTGAATCTTTTGTAAACCTAGTTATGAATTCCACGTCCTTGTACTGGTTTCATCTGTCAAAAAGATACTTACAGATGCTAACTGCTTCTTGTTGTTGTTAATTAAGAAACAAGGTCAAGTTATGAGAATGCTTAACTTTCAGATAGGCTGTTAATAATAATTTAAAAACATAAGTTAAACATTTTTATATCTAATAGTCTGCATTTTTAATGAATATAGTAATGCATTCACCCAGTTATATGTTCATTTTTTAATTCATTTATACCATCAACATACACTCAGTGGATTTTATTTAAGTATCAAGCACTATTATGTAAGGAGAATTTAATAAACAACAAAATCACTTTTATCCTAAAGAAACTCCTTATCCAAATCACAATAAATAAATAAATAAGAAAAGAAACTTCTTATCAAATAGTGGAGAAGGATAAGAAATACTCTGCATGCTGAGCAAATAATCCAGGAAGAATGTGGTATCAGGATTGGATGAAGACAACCTGTGCTATGCAGATGATACAACTTTCTTGCTGAACGTGAAGAGGTCTTGAAGCATTTACTGATGAAGATCAGAGACTACAGCCGTCAACATGTGTTATACCTCAACATAAAACAAAAATCCTCACAACTGGACCAATAAGCAGCATCATGATAAACTGAGAAAAGATTGACGTTGTCAAGGATTTCCTTTTACTTAGATCCACAATCAATACTCAGGGAAGCAGCAGTCAAGAAATCAAATGCATTGGGTACATCTTCTGCAAAACACCTCTTTAAAATATTAAATAGCAAAGATGTCACTTTGAGGACTATGGTGTGCCTGACACACACCAGGGTATTTTCAATTGCCTCAAATGCATGTGAAAGCTGGACGATGAATAAGGAAGACCAAGAAAGAATTGATGCCTTTGAATTATGGGGTTGGCGAAAAATATCAAATATATCATGGACTACTAGGAGAAATCACTTAATATGCATGTGAAAGCTGGACAATGAATCAAGAAGACCAAAGAAGAGTCAATGCTTTTGAGTTGTAGTGTTGGCAAAGAATAGTGAGAGTACCAGGAACTGCCAGAAGAACTAACAAATCTGTCCTGGAAGAAGTGCAACCAGAATGCTCCTTGGAAGCAAGAATGGCCAGACTTCATCTCACCTACTTTGGTCATGTTGTCAGAAGGGACCATTCTCTGGAGAAGGATATCATGCTCAGTAAAGTGGAGGGTAAGGGACAAAGGGGAAGGCCCTCAGTGAGATGGATTGCCACAGTGGCTGCAGCGACGGGCTCAGGTATAGCAAGGATTGTGAGGCTGGCGCAGGACCGGGCGGTGTTTGGTTCTGTTGTGCACAGGGTCGCTATGAGCTGGAGATGACTCCACAGCACCTAACAACAGCACAACAGCCAGGAGAATGAAGTAACGATCTTGGAAGAAGTACATCCAGAATACTCCTTAGAAGCGATCACACTAAAATTTGTTTTCAACCACGTCAGAGTTACCTCATCCTAATAAACAAATTAGGAATATCCAGCAGAGAGGTCACTTGACTTAAAATTGGGTCATTTCCTTACAGAATCTTCTCAATGACCCTCTCTGATGACAATCTCAGAGAGGTGCCCACAATGGAATTGCTTTTTAAATTGTTGAGATTCTTGATAAGCCTGTGCTCAATTATACTGCCTGTTTCAAAGAGTAACAAGCATAATATAAATATGGATACAATTTGAATTTTAAAATCTTTCAAATTAGTAACAATTAGCATAGTGCTTCCCAGGTTCTAGAGAGTTTTTATGAACATAATTTCATTTGATACTCAGAGCCCCAGAGAAACAGTGCTATTTTCATTCCTTTCCAGAGGATTAAGCAAGGCCAGGGAGCTTAAGTAACTTGCTAATTATTAGCTAATAGATAAAGCCGGGCCTCTAAACCAGACTTCATGTAGTTCTCACAACGATATTATAAAATGTTCTATAGTACTTTTTCATTCCAGTCTTCTTCTTGTTCTTGTTGTTGTTAGGTGCCATCCAGTCATCTCCAACTCATAGCGACCCTATGTACAGCAGAACTAAACACTACTTGGTCTTGTGCCAACCTTACAATCCCTACCCAAGCCCATCGTTGTAGCCACTGTGTCAATCCATCTTGTTGAGGGCCTTCCCCTCTTTCCTTGACCCTCCACTTTACCAAGCATGATATCCTTCTCCAGAGAATGGTTCTTCCGACAACATGACCAAAGGAGGTGAGATGAAGGCTGGCCAGGCTCGCTTCCAAGGAGTATTCTGACTGCACTTCTTCCAGGACAGACTTACTAGTCCTTTTAGCAGTCCACAGTACTTTTAGCATTCTTCGCCAACAACACAACTCAAAAGCATCAACTCTTCTTTGGTCTTCCTTATTCATTGTCCAGCTCTCACATGCATATGAGGCAATTGAAAATACCATGGTTTGGGTCAGGCACATCTTAGTCTTCAAGGAGACATATTTGCTCTTCATTACTTGAAAGAGGTCTTTTGCAACAGATTTGCCCAATGCAATGCATCTGTTGATGTCATTTTGAGTGCCTTCTGACCTGAGGGACTCATCTTCTGGGACTATATCAGGCAATGTTTCAGGGATATTCATAAAGTTTTCCAGTAATAGACAGTGTTTCACCGCTATTCATAAGGTTTTCACTGCCCAATTATTTTGAGAAGTGGATGGCCTCTTCCTTCTTCTGAGTCTTTGTCTGGAAGCTCTGCAGAAATCTGTCCACCATGGGTGACCCTGTTGATATTTGAAATACCAGTGGCATAGCCTCCAGCCTCACAGCAAAGCACAAGCCAGCACAGGACGACAAACTGACAGGTGAGTGGTGGACAGTTGAGGCTAGAAGTTTGATTCAGGACACAGGCTTTAGAGAAAGGCTTTCTCTCTATTGGATCTGGGGGGATGTATTGTCCTTTTCATCTTCTTTTTCCAAGTTCCTTAGAGATCTCATGTTGTATGGCATCTATCTTCCCCCATTTCTGCTTGATTGCTTGCTCAGTCTATTCTTTTTATACCTCAAAAGAGATTGATTTAAGACACACACTACACTAATACTGACTCATTGACATAACAAAGAAAACCTATTCCCAAATGGGATTATAACCAAAGGTATCCAAAAAACCAAACCTACTACCATTGAGTCTATTCTGACTCATAGCAACCCCCGTTGGGTTTCCAAGGAGGGTAAATCTTTATGGAAGTAGATTGCTTCATCTTCCTTGCATGTAGCAGCTGGTGGGTTTGAATTGCCAACCTTCTGGTTAGCAGTCAAATACCACAGACACTGCACCACCAGAACTCCTTTTTAACCACCCAAACCCACTGCCGTCAAGCCGGATCTGACTCATAGCAACCCCTTCTTGGGTTTCCCAAGTGATATCACTATGGAAGTAGATGGCCCAAACTTCCTTCGGAGGAGTGGCTGATGGGTTTGAACCGCCAGCCTTCTTGTTAGTAGTCAAATGCCTTAGGCACTACACCACCAGAGCTCCCAGGTGTCACTAAAAAAACTCACTGCTGTCAAATTGATTTGAATCACAGAGACCCCTCCTTGAGTGTCCGAGGCTGTATCTCTATGGAAATAGATTGCCCAGTCTTCCTTCCAAGGAGTGGCTGGTGGGTTTGAACTACCAGCTTTCTGAGTAGCAGTCAAATGCCTTAGGCACTACACCACCAGAGCTCCCCCAACCACAGGTATAGGGGTTAGAATTTGCAACACATTTTTTTTGGGGGGGGGACACAATTCAATCCATAACCCCCTGTAAATCTCATTTCTTATTTCAAGGAAAAGATTATCTCCCAAATTTCTTTCTGTTGTTGTTACGTGCTGTCAAATCATTTACGACTCATAGCAACCCCATGCACAGCAGGATGAAACACCTCCTGGTCCTGCACCAGCTCCATGATCCCTGCTATGCTAGAGCCCACCCTTGTAACCACCGTTGACAAGGTTGAAGGCCTTCCCCTCTTTGATCTACCCTCCATCTTACCAAGCATGACATCCTTCTCCAGGGAATGGTCCCTTCTGACAACATGACCAAAGTAGGTGGACAAAGTCTGGCCATTCTTGCTTCTAAGGAGCGTTTCGGCTGCACTTCCTCCAGGACAGATCTGTTAGTTCTTTTAGCAGTCCATGGTACTTTCAGCATTCTTCACCAGCACCACAACTCAAAAGCATCAACTCTTCTTCGGTCTTCTTCATTCATTGTCCAGCTCTCACATGCATACGAGGTAATTGAAAATATCATGGCTTGTGTCAGGTGCACCTTAGTCCCCAAGGAGACATCCTTGCTCCTTATTACTTGAAAGAGTTACTTCACAGCCAACCTGCCCTGTGGGACACGTTATTTAATGTGCTGACTGCTGCTTCCATTGGCGTTGATTGTGGAACCAAGCAATATGAAGTCTTTGACAACTTCAATCTTTTCTCCATCTATTGTGATGCTGCTTATTGGTCCAGTGGTGAGGATTTTTGTTTTCTTTATATTGAGGTGTAATCCATACTGCAGACTGCAGTCTTTAATTTTCATCAGTAAATGCTCCAAGTTATCCTCACTTTCAGCAAGCAAAGTTGAACCATCTGCATATCTCAGGTTGTTAATGAGCCTTCCCCAATCCTGATGCCATGTTCTTCTTCATATAGTCCAGCTTCTTGGATTATTTGCTCAGCATACAGATTGCATAAGTATGGTGAAAGGATACAACCCTGACACACTCCCTTCATGATTTTAAACCATGCAGTAGCCCCTTGTTCTGTTTGAACCACAGCCTTCTGGTCTAGGTACAGGTTCTTCATGAGTACAATTAAGTGTTCTGGAATTCCCATTCTTCTCAATGTTATCCATAATTTGTTACGGTCCACACAATCGAATGCTTTTGCATAGTCAATAAAACATAAGTAAACATCTTTCTGGTATTCTTTGCTTTGAGCCAAAATCCATCTGACATTAGCTATGAAACTCCTCACATCACATCCTTTTCTGAATTTCACTTGCATTTCTGGGAGTTCTCTGTCTATATACTGCTGCAACCAATTTTGAATTATCTTCAGTAAGATTTTACTTGCGATATTAATGATATTGTTTGAAAATTTCCACATTCTGTGGGATCATCTTTTTTTTTGGAATTGGGTACAGATATGGATCTCTTCCAGCCAGTTGGCCAGGTAGTTGTCTTCCAAATCTCATGGTATAGATGAGTTAGTGCCTCCAGCGCAGCATCCATTTGTTGAAACATCTCAGTAGGTATTCTGTCGATTCCTGGAACCTTGTTTTTTTACCAATTCCTCCAGTGCAACTTTGACTTCTTCCTTCAATACCATTGGTTCTTGATCATATGCCACCTCCTGAAATGGATGATCATCTATCAATTTTTTGGGGTATAGTAACTCTGTGTATTCCATCCATCTTCTTTTGATGTTTCCTGCATCATTAAACATATTGCTCATGGAATCTTTCAACACTTCAATTTGAGGCTTAAATTTTTTCCTCAGTTCTTTCAGCTTGAGAAATGCTGAGCGTGTTCTTCCTTTCTGGTTTTCCAACTCCAGGTCTTTGCACATTTCATTATAATAATTGGCTTTGTCTTCTCAAGCTGCTCTTTGAAACCTTCTGTTCAGCTCTTTTATCTTGTAATTTCTCCCATCTGCTTTAGCTACTCTCCCCTCAAGGGCAAGTTTCAGAGTCTTTTCTGTCATCCATTTTGGTCTTTTCTTCCTTTCTTGTCTTTTTTAATAACCTCTTGTTTTCTTTATAGATGATGTTCTTAATGTCATCCCACAATTCCTCTGGTTCTCCGTCATTGGAGTTCAATGAATCAAATCTATTCTTTAGATGATCCCTAAATTAGGAGGGATATAATCAAGGTCACATTTTGGCTCTCATGGACTTTTAATTGTCTTTAGCTTCAGCTTGAACTTGCACATGAGCAGTTGATAGTCTGTTCCACGGTCAGCTCCTGGCCTTGTTTTGGCTGAAGATATGGAGCTTCTCCATCGCCTCTTGCCACAGAGGTAGTCAATCTGATTTCTGTGTACTCCATCTGGTGAAGTCCACATGTATAGCCACTGTTTGTGTTGTTGAAAAAAGGTATTTGCAATAAATAATTTGTTGGTGTTGCAAAATTCTATCATGTGATCTCCAGGAACATTTCCATTACCAAGGCCATATATTCCAAATATTGATGATTCTTCTGTTGCCAACTTTTGCATTCCAATCACCAATGATAATTAACACATCTTGATTGCATGTTCAGTCAATTTCAGACTGCAGAAGTTGGTAGAAATCCTCAATTTCCTCATCTTTGGCTTTAGTGGTTGGTGCATAAATTTGAATAATAGTAGTATTAACTGTCTTTCTTGTAGGCATATGTATATTATCCTATCACTGACAGCATTGTACTTCAGGACAGATCTTGAAATAGTCTTTGTGATGATGAATGCCACACCCTTCCTCTTCAATTTGTCATTCCTGGCATAGTAGGTCATATGGTTATCTGATTCGAAACAGCCCAAACCAGTCTATTTCAGCTCCCTAATGCCTAGGATATCAATCTTTATGCATTCCATTTCATTTTTTACAACCTCCAACCTTCCTAGATTCATACTTCATACATTCTATGTTCTGATTATTAATGGATGTTTGCAGCTGTTTCTTCTCATCTGGAGACATGCCACATCAGCAAATGAGGGTCCTGAAAGCTTTACTCCATGCACATCATTATGATCAGCTCTACTCTGAGGAGGCAGCTCTTCTCCAGTCATATTTTGAGTGCCTTCAGACCTGAGGGGCTCACCTTCTGCGCTATATCACACAATGTTTCACTGCTATTCATAAGGTTTTCACTGGCCAATTCTTTGAGAAGTGGATGGCCTCCCCCTTCTTCCAAGTCTGTCTTAGTCTAGAGGTTCCCTGCAACCTGCCCACCACGGCTAACCCTGCTCACATTTGACACACTGGTGGCATAGCCAGTCTTGAGTGGGATATTATTCACTGATAGCCTAATATGTTAGGATCATTCTTTCAAAATGAAAGAGATAAATGTTTTGAAACACATCTAGGAGTAATACTTTCCCTTAAGCCACTGATGCCTATAACCACAAAATATGGCTAGATCCACACCATATTGTTTGCTGTAGTGTCAAAACACCCATAATGGCTGTTTTTTAGGCATCAGCTTTACAGTGAAAACAAACCTTGAACTGATATAATTCTACAATTTAAATCTCAGTAAATAGTGCAGGCAACAAAGAAAAACATCTCAGGAAAGTAATGCCATCTAGTGGTAAAATCAGAGCAGATGTAATATACCTGTAATAAAAATTACAAATAAACCCACTGCCAATCGAGTGTATTCATCTCCTAGAGACCCTATAGGACAGGGTAGCTACCTCAAAGGGTTTCCAAGGCTGGAAAGCTTTGTGGAAATGGAATGCTACATCTTTTTTCTGATGGAGTTTGGTTAGCAGCTGAGTGTTTAACTACTGTACCATCAGGGCTCCTTAAAGTACATACAAAACATATTCATTTATAATATCTACATTTAAACAAAAGAGCTCTGGTGGCATAGTGCCTAAGGCATTTGACTGCTAACTAGAAGGCTGGCAGTTCAAACCTATCAGTCATCACTCCTTGGAAGGAAAACTGGGCAATCTACTTCCGTAGAGATACCACCTCAGAGTTGAACTGACTTGAAGGCAGTGAGTTTGGGGGCTTTTTGTTTTGACATTTAAACAAAACATAATAAACCATATTTGTTCTGTCACTTGTTGACTGAGGCAATCCATGCTCCAGGAGTTACAAGGAATATGTAGATGTGTATGCCAGTTTCTCTCCTTAAAAGCACAATTTAGTGGTGGAAGAGTAGTACATTCAAATAACAACAAAAGAGTGCAGAAGGTGATAAGTGGCATAAGGAAGATAAGAAGTAACTACTCTGGTTAACTACAGAAGAAAGAACACTTGAGAGTGAGGTCCAGGATGGGTGGTGGTGCAGGAAAGCCTCGTAGAGAAGGTGGTTTTCAGAGCTGGAGCTTGATGGAAATGGACACACTGTGTAGAGAACCTCAGCTTAAATTTCAGTTCCTTGCCATCAAGCTCAACTGTGTGCATTTCTCTGATGTCCTGGCAGTGGGACTCCACCACCAATATTCTTAAAGACAGCTTTCACCCCTTCTGCACTAGGCAAATGTTGTTTGCCATCGAGTCTACCCTGACTCATAGCGACCCCTCCTTGGGTTTCCGAGGCAGTATCACTACGGAAGTAGGATTGCCCAACCTTCCTTCCGAGGAGTGGCTGGTGGGT
>NW_006921705.1:9152543-9165316 GCF_000298275.1 Orycteropus afer afer
AGAGGGTCTGTGCAATCCTTCTGCCTAGTCCTCCATCTTGCCGGAACCCCCGAAAGACACATTCTTGCCCACATGGTGCTCATAGTCTGGGAGGGAGAACAGATCCACTAATGATTATCATATACTCACACAGTTGCTTTAATTATGGCACACACAATGTATGGGGGTGTTGAGAAAAAGAGCCCCTAAGTACTGTACCGATAATCAAAGCATCCACCTTAAAAAGTTAGAGAAATAAATAAATCAAGCGTAATGCAAGCAGATGGAAGGAAAGAATGATGATGAGGACAAAAGCAAATGAAGCTGAAACTGAAAAATAAGAGAAAAAACAACGAAATCAAACGGGCTTGCTTATCCCTTGCCCTTTAGTTGAATGGTTCTCAGCCTTAATTTTACACTAGAATCACTTGGAGAGGTTAGACATTACCATTGACCTGACCTCTCTATCAACAAATTAAACTGGAATCTCTGGAGAGAGGGCCCAGGAATCTGCATATTAGTAAGCCCCTCATGTAATTGTTCAAATAAGGCCTAATGGCTGCTGTCATAGACCAAACGTTTAAGCTGACTTAACCACTTGATTGAACATATCTGGAAGGTTCTTGGCCTCATCAGCAAAATAAGTATTCTGTGCTGTGAAAACTACCGATTGCCAAATAGAAACAAAATGCTTGAAAAATAAAACAATGCTTATTTATATAATAAAACACTTGCAGATAGCAGTTAAGAGTGTAAAATGTTTGCCAAGCCTGTTGCATGTGGAGCCTGCTCAGGCTCTCAGGAAATGTCTTTTGGTTGAACGGATAAATAAATAAGCAAACGATCCTCTTTGCACATCATGCTCTTTTAAAGAACCATCTATATGGGAGCAAACTGACAGCAGCAACTTGAAAAGTTAAGACACAAAGCTTACAGGGCAGTGAGTATATGTTAATGGAGGAGGAACAATTCAGAAAGAGGGTGAAATTGTTGCACAACTTCATGAAATCAATGTCACTGAATTATTCTTGTACAAATTGTTGGATTGGTATATTACGTTTTGCAGTGTGAATAATCAAAAGAAAAAACCAAAACCCACTGGCACTGAGTTGATTCTGATCCATAGCAACTCTATAGGAAACAGTAGAACAGCCCCCATAGGGTTTTCAAGGCTATAAATCTTTATGGAAGCAGACAGCCACATCTATCTCCCTGGAGCAGGGGGTAGGGGGTGGATTTGAACTGCCAACCTTTTGGTTAGCAGCCTGTAGCCCAATGCTTTAACCACAACCCCCCCCACCCACCCACCCAATGCTCCTTTACCAGGAAGTCCAAATAAACTGAGGAAAATCTAATCGGAGGCAACATTTGTTTATTCAGTATTTACTAAGTACCTACTATGTGCCAGGCTCTGTGCTAGATCCTAGAATCACGTAGTTCATCAATAAATGGACCTTTCAGTTTTTAATAGCTGAAGACGGAGAGAAATAGTGGCAACACGCACTTGACCTCCACTCGCGTCTTGATTCTTTTCCTAATCCTTTCTGATGAGGAAAATGGATTAAGTCTTACATATGTGCCAGCCCTCAGTTCCCAGAGAGCCAGAAAGTGAACTAAATGTCCCAACAAGAGGACAGAGTAGATGACCTGGAAGACGGCGAGAGGAGCAAATCCTGACCTTCGGCCTCTGGCCCAGTTTAGACACCTGACCGCTTACACTGCCCCAACAGCCGCACACGTTTTCAGAATCATTATTTACAAGTTAGTATTCCAAACCTAGCATGTGCTTACCCAAGGACAGAGTGAGAGAGGGTAAGCTGGATTCCCTTCAGGCTTGAAAGCAACATTTTAAGAAAATGCAAATAGACTATTCTTGCTATTAATACCTAATGCCAGAGAAACCCTGCCATCTGTTTTAAATTATGAGTGCCATGACTTTCACATATTCTTGAATAAATATTTGAACCAGTGCCAAGATGAAATTTTGTTAATAGCACATTTTTAAAGCATATAATTCCCAGTTTGATATGTAACAGAAGTTTGAAGATTTTTAAAAGGTTAGAAAGCCTTTTCAAACAAGAATGTAATGTAAAGGTTTCTCTACTAAAACCAGAAAAGTCTGCCCTTCATGATCATGCCATTTGACTGTTTTTAGTCCATGTGTGTTATTAATCATCACCATAACCCTGACTTGATTTAAACATAAAAGTACAGTGTGGGAATAGGATTAGAATGCTTTTTATAGTTCCTGCCTTTTGTTGATTAAAATACCAATGTTAAAATACCAATGTTAACTTTGGGGGGAAAAAAAAAAACATTCCCTATCTACTTCTCCACCCACAAATCAGAATCTTCAGGGAAGGTTATGAAAATAAAGTAATGGGGGTAAAAACAAAATGAGAAGTAATCAGTATGCCGTGTTGATTCTGGAAAGCAAACATGCACCCCAACTGTCTTAACAAACACCTCTGCTCAGTAGGTGGTGTGGGTAACCGGGCAATGGACAGGCCAGCTGCTAGACTTTAAAGAACAATGAGTCTTGGCTCAAGCAATGTGATTGGTTTAACTATAGGAATCACTTGAGGATTTTGTGACCTCCTGTTGACTGTGTTTAAATGCAGCAAAAAGCTCTAAGAGGTCATAATTGCATGAATACTATAATTAATAAAAGCTTAATTAGAATAGAGTTTTTAACATAAATGTTTATTAGTGATGTAAGTAACAATCCATGAACACATAGTGCAAGTAAATCAATGAAACAGCTACATAGTTATGATGTTGTTAGTTGCCGTCCATTTGTCCCTGACTCACAGTGACCATATAACATAAGGAGATGTTGCCTGGTCCCGCTCCATGTTCATGGTTCTCGACATGTGTTCTGGTTACCTAGTGCCACTCTGATAGGAAATATACCAGAAATGGGATGGCCTTAACAAATGAGTTTATTCTCCTACAGTTCCAGAGGCTAGACATCCAAGTTCAAAGTACGAGGCTCTAGGGGCCGGGTGAAAGCCCCTTGGCCTTGGGCTTCAGCTCTGCCTCCAGCTCCTGGCCCACTGGAGCTAGAGGCATTTCTCCACTCAGACAGCTGCTGGCTGCTGCGGCTGCCAAGGCCAAGGTTGACAAGTAAAAAGGCACAGTCCCAATATTACCAAATCACACGGCAGGCCATTAACTCAAGTCCATTGTAAGTCCCAAGGTTGTCAGAGCATAGCATGGTAGGCTGCTGAACAACCACACGGCTACATGCAGGGTTCAAGGTGCCATAAGCTAGACACCATTCCCAAAGCTGCTACTCATATATGGGAAGCAGACCACATACCCAAAGGCAGCTGCTCACAGTAGATTCCACCATGGAGTTGATTCCAGTCTCATCATGGGGAACACTACATCCAACTGCCCAGCCACTCAACTGGGCCCAGCCAAGTTGACACACAAATTGAACAACCACAATGTGTTTGAGTCTATGGTAGTGGCTACTATGTAGTAACTTCCAACCTAGAGGGCTTACCTCATAGCACTATATTGGATGGCATTCTGTGTGATCCATAAGATTTTCAGAAGTAAATCAGCAGTCTTTCTTCCTAGACTATCTTAGTTTGGAAGCTCCACTGAAAATTGTCCTCCATGGGAGGCCCTGCAGCTCCATAGATACATGCACACCACCACCATACGACAAACTAACAGACAGGTGGTGGTACACAGCTAGAGACACAGGTTTAGACACAGATTTATAAATTTGCAGTGAAGTTGTTCATTGAGTTTAAGCTTTCAAAATGATGGACCTTCTGCTTCAAGACTAATATAATGTGTACAGAGAAAAAAAAAAGTGGATTTTTCTTTTTTAAATACATATTTTTACCTCATTGAGTGGGGAAAAACTATGTCTCTAGTTCTGGATAAATAAGGTGACCTTGGGGATAAAATTTTAGCAATTACATAGTAAAAGTTGAAGACAATTATGTTCATTTTAATGATCTTTAATTCAATACAGTACAGATTTTTCAAAGTACTGTGGTTTCAAGATATACTGTGCATTAACAATTTTTAAAGCTGTCTAAACCACTAGAGGAGCTCTGGTAGCATAGTGGCTAAAAGCACTTGCCTGCTAACCAGAAGGCTGGCGGTTCAAACCCACCAGCCACTCCTCGGAAGGAAGGTTGGGCAATCCTACTTCCATAGTGATACCGCCTCGGAAACCCAAGGAGGGGTCGCTACGAGTCGGGGCCGACTCGACGGCACATAACAACAACAACAACAAACCACTAGATGAATAAGTGATTTGGGAATTTTGACATTCCAGAGCCTGAAGAATTTAAAACAATCCCTCTCCTCCTCCAGAGCCATGGGGAACATTACTAATTAAAAATAATAAATTTTAAAAATATTAACTTTCAGTGACTTTTATGTTGAAACTCGGAGAAATGTAAAGACGTTTCTTAAAATATTGAGAAGGCCCTGGACTCTGCTAACCCAGAAATGGAATTTGGGGGCTAAGCACTGTGATGGGCTCATAGGACATGATGAATAAGTACTTGTTGAATTTAGCAGACTTTTCATGAGATGGAGATTAACAAGCTAGGTAGTTTAACCTCTGTCATGGAGACCTTTATAAACATGGTCTTTAATAGTTAGAAAACCAAGTTCTTTGTCATAGATAGTTGTTGTTGGAGAACATTTGGAGGCTATCTAGGTGACCAAAAAAAACAAACTCACTGACATTGAGTCAATTTGACTCATAGTGACCCCTTGAAAATAAAGGGGGAAAAAACAAAATGAAAAATAATCATTATGCTGTGGTATCACTATGGAAGTAGATTGCCCAGTCTTCCTTCTGAGGAGGGGCTGGTGGGCTTGAACCAACAGCCTTCTGGTTAGCAGTCAAGTGCCTTAGGCACTGAGCTACCAGAGCTCCCATCCACGTGAAGGGCTATATAATTGCAAGGTATGTTTCTGTTTCCCCATAGCTTTGGCTTTATGGGAGCTAACAATAACAATGATTATACAACACTGCCTCTGCTATCCAGTGTAACAGAGATTTTAAACAAATGGAATCTTAACGTTTCCTTGCAAATTATTCTTCAAAAGCATCAAGTGTAGTTGCAGGGCATCTTCAAAACTGCAAAGTGTTTATTCATGTAGTCAGAGATTGTTGGCAATAGTAAGGGCAGGCTGACCGTATGAAGATGTCTTTTGTCACTTCCATACTTGGAACGAGGGAAAAGGATTCACCCGAGATGAACTCCAGGCAATCTCAAGCAGAGTAACTGCCCAGCTAAGAGACTCCTTTTCCACTGCAAACCAAAATCAGAACATTCCCTTCCTCATGGCAAGGGAGGTATTAGAAACATGTGGAGTTGAACAGAACCTGAAAACTAAACTACTAAACTGTGCTGGCAAAATCAGTTTTGACATAATGTGGGGTTCACATTTGTCCCTGTTGTTTTAAGGGTGACAATCATGATGCAGTGGCAATGGTTATTGACGTCAATACAGTGCAATGGTTTTGTGCACCGTAACAGTGATTGTGTTGGCTTAGTCAGCAGTAGATCATCACCCACTCCTGCCTTCCTACAATGAGTGTCATCTGCCAGAGAATTAGGATATGCTTTTCAATTTTTTATTGTGATAAAATACATATAACATAAAATTTGCCATTTTAACCTGTTTAAGTGTACAATTCAGGGAACTTAATTACATTCACAGTGTTGTGCCACTGTAACCACTATTTATTACCAAACTTTCCATTGCCTCAAACACATATTTTATATTCATTAGTCAATAATGGCTCATTTCTTTCCCTTCCCCTAGTCCCTGGCAACCATTTTTGTCTCTATGCATTGGCCTCTTCTAGCTATCTCATAGGAGCTCTGGTAGAGTAGTGTCTAAGGCACTTGACTGCTAACCAGAAGGCTGGAGGTTCAAACCCACCAGCCACTTCTCAGAAGGAAGATGGGGCAATCTACTTCCGTAGTGATACTGCCTCAGAAACCCAAGGAGGGCTTCAATGAGTCAGGTTCGACTCGATGGCACATAACAACAACAAAGATAGCTCATATAAATGTTATCATACAAGTCCTTTTGTATCTGATTTTATTTCACTTAATATGGTATTCTCAAGGTTTATCCATGTCATAGCATGTATCAGAATTTCATTTCTTTATGGCTAAATTATATTTAATTGTATGTACATACCACATTTTGTTCATCCATTCTGTCTGTTGATGGACATGGATATGCTTTTTAATGCTGGTAGTAACAAAACCTTTAAGGCAGTGATTCTCAAATTGTAAGCATTCAAGAATAAGCAATGCACCCTGTGGTGCCATCCTCAGAGATTCAGATTAGTAGATCTGAGGAGAGCCCCCCACAGGAATTTTAAACAAACTCTCCAGGCTATTTGGAGGCAAGTCAACTTCAATCACATTTTAAGACACTGTTTTATGAGCCTTTCTTTGAATAAAAACCACCTGAAGAGTGAGATGCTAAGATTACTTAAGTAGTAACTCTGGGCTAAGTCACTGAGAACATAAGATCTATTTAAAAGAAGAAACTGTCTTTGACCTATGTCAACTCTAGGGTAAAAAAAAAAAAAAAAAAAACCAAGAAAACCCAAGGACTAAAAATAACTCTTAATTAATAATTCCTATTGTACTTATTCTTAAGAATGGCTATACCAAACAAAAGACAGGCATATGAGGTGAATATTTACATTAGGTAGATACATTCCATGGAGAGAACAATCATGGGAGAATAGAAGGGCTGTTTATGCACAGAGAGACAGCTCGGGGCAGAAGTGTATAGAGGGAAGGACACAGGGAAGAAGTAACTATAGGGAGGAAGTGGGAGGGGAGCTGTTGCATTTGGGAAATTATAGTCAATGTCATGAGACAAAGTGTATGTGAGCTGCTGTATGGAAAGTGAATCTGCTCTAAACTTTCACCCAAACCACAATAAAAATTTAAGAAAAAAAAAGAATGGCTATAGAGCTAAGGGCATCCCTGGGTGGTGAAAATGGTTAATACATTTGGCTGCTAACCAAAAGATTGCAAGTTCAAGTCCACCCAGAGACACCTAGGAAGGAAAGCCTCACAAACTACTTCTGAAAAATCAGCTGTTGAAAACCCTGTTGAGAACAGGTGTACTCTGACATTAATGGGGTCATCAGGAGTTGAGATCCACTCAATGGCAATTGATAGAGAGCTCAGGAGATGGACTTTTCATAATATAAATTACAATCAGGTCACAGTGATGGATCATTTAAAAATTAAGCCTTGAAAAAAGGCTTACTCACTGAAAACAAAAATTGCATCATTCTTAAAAATTTTTAATCTGACGTCAAATACTTACTAAAAGCAAAAAGCATTATTGCTATACACACCCTCTCCCAAAATCTAACAATGGAAAATAAATAAATAAATAATAAATCACATCAAAGTAAACTGGTTTTTTTAGAGAGAGAAATTTTCAAAAGAAGCATTTGAGTTAAGGAAAGCAAGTTATTTAAGAAAATAGAAGGCATCATTTATTTCAAATCAGAATAATGAAAATAATTGATATGGTAATCAATAATCATTCTATTTAAACATAATAATTTTGGCATGGATCTTCACATTACCAATATTTTGTAGAGTCATTATTTCTTTCTGGACAAGAAGGAATATATGGTATTGTAACTACATAGAAATTCAGTCAGTAAGTTAGTTTTCTGTTGGGCTATTTGTTGGTTTTAGAAGCACTCCTGTGTGGACAAGTCTAGTATCAATGGTTGTGTGGAGTGTGATGAAGCTATGGCTTAGCATGATGAGGGAAATAAGAGAGAAGGCCAAGGGGACGATCCTTAACATTAACTGAATAACAATAGGAGGAAGGCACTCAAGCCAATGTGAAAATTTGAGCCTAGGTACATAGAAAATTTAAGGGCGTGAATGATAGGCATGGCATTGTCCCACTACACAGTCCCTTTTGGAGAATGGAAGTAAATCTCTGGATCGTGTGACTCCAAAAGAGTCTTGATTTTCTGTACAGTCCGTTTCATGCTTCTTGATTATTGGTGCATGGTACTGGGCATGCTCCTTTCCCTCTCCAAGGCTTAGTCTTTTCTCCTTTAAAATGAAGATAAGAATCCCTACCTCATTCACTGTGTGGGTGGGTTCAACAAAATTGTGCATATGGAGTACCAAACACACAGGAGGCTTAATCCATTAGACCTGTCAGTATTAGTTTTGTGAACTCTTCTGTGTAATCAATTGCTGTGAAGTCAATTCTGGCTCCTGGTGACTCATGATTTTCAGAGTAGATTTGCCCTCCAGAGGATTTTCAAGGTTGTGACCTTTTGGAAACAAGTTACCAGGCCTTTCTTCTGAGGCAAATCGAACAGCCACCTTTTCAGTTCAGAGTCAAGCACTTAACTATCTGCAACATCCAGGGCCTCCTTTTCTTATGTGGTAGCTTCATAAGATTTCTTAGAATCACAGAATCTCAGAGTTTGGAGGAAATTTAAAGATCACCTCTGGTCCTGTGAGAGTTCAAAGCAGGCTAATAATTTCAGACCTATCTATCTGACATTCCCCAAATATTTGTTCAACATTTATTTAGGAATTAAAAAATCATGACAATCTTAAGTTGAAACCTCTAGGTGTAGTTTCCACTTCTCATACTGGTAGCCTTACTTTGGACCTTGCCTTTAGCACAGTTTTGCAATTTACCACTTGAGTGATCAAAATTACCACCTCCTGAGTTGAAAAATAAGACTCAGTTATTGTTTCTAAAGTCCCTTTTGCAGCACTGAATCAATGTGTAAAAGCTAGCACAAAAATGTAAGTAGTAATTAACCAGTGTTTAATATTGTCATGAATTAATTGATAATTATACTAATGAATGAATAAATCTGTTACATGGCAGTGTATTGAAAATTTGCTTGACATCTAAAATACATGCACACACAGTATGGGATTTTCCTTTCAAAACTCAATCTTAATAACAAACATCCTTTTAAATGGATTAATTTCTTATATTCAAATGAGGTTATTTGTTGTTGTGGTTGTTATCAAGTGCCATCGAGTCGTCTCTGACTCATAGCAACCCTGTGTACAACAGAATGAAATACAGCACAGTCCTGTGCCAGCCTCACAATCGCTGCTATACCTGAGCCCATCATTGCAGCCAGTGTGCCAGTCCATCTTGCTGAGGGCCTTCCCTTTTTTCATTGACCTTTCACTTTACCAATATCCTTCTCCAGAGAATCGTCCCTTCTGACAACATGACCAAAGTAGGTGAGATGAAGTCTGGCCATTCTCGCTTCCAAGGAACATTCTGGCTGCACTTCTTCCAGGACAGATTTGTTAGTTCTTTTAGAAGTTCACAGTACTTTCTTACGAGCTCTGGTGATGTAGTGCCTAAGGCATCTGACTGCTTACCAGAAGGCTGGTGGTTCTAACCCACCAGCACTATTCTTCACCAGCACCACAACTCAAAAGCATCAGTTCTTCGACGGTCCTCCTTATTCATTGTCTAGCTCTCACATGCTTATGAGGCAATAGAAAATACCACAGCTTGGGTCAGGTGCACCTTAGTCTTCAAGGACATTGGTGTTCAATGCCTCAAATCTATTCTTTAGATGGTCTCTAAATTCAGGAGGGATATAATCAAGGTCATATTTTGGCTCTTATGGACTTCTTTTAATGGCCTTCAGCCAACTTGAACTTGCATATGAGTAGTTGATGATCTGTTCCACAATCAGCTCCTGGCCTTGTTTTGGCTGAAGATACGGAGTTTCTCCATTGCGTCTTGCCACAGATGTAGTCAATCCGATTCTTGTGTATTCCATCTGGTGAAGACCATGTGTATAGTCATCGCTTATGTTGTTGAAAAAAAGGGTATTTGCAATGAATAAGTTTTTGGTCTTGCTAAATTCTGTCATGCGCTCTCCAGCATTATTTCTATCTCCAAGACCATATTTTTGAACTACTGGTAATTCTTCTTTGTTTCCAAGTTTTGCATTCCAGTCACCAGTGACAATCAACACAGTCAATATACAGTCAACATACCTGTGAGGTTATCGGTTGGTAATATCTATCTCTATGGCCTTTGAAACAGATAATGTAAGAGATGAAATGGTCTGTAAGGTTCTCTGAGACCAAACTTCATAATAGACAAGGATCACTACAACTGATTTTGCAAAGGCAGTGGTGTTAGATTACCCGACAAGCAAGGCAAGCATAAGCTTACTTTAGTTTACTTAGTAATCTGTGGGAGTTCTGGTAGCATAGTGGCTAAGGCACTGGACTGCTAACCAGAAGGCTGGTGGTTCAAACCCACAAGCCACTCCTTGGAAGGAAGATGGGGCAATCTACTTCTATAGTGATACTGCTTCGGAAACCCAAGGAGGGGTTGCAGTGAGTCGGGTCTGACTCGACGGCACATAACAACAACAACAAGAAGCAGTAATCTGCAGTGAACAATTTCAATTTTTTTTCTTTTTTTACCACATCAAAGATTCTGCTTCTAGGTATGGCTGGCATTTGTCACTCTCCCAACCCCACAGATCTTCCTACAGAATCAAAGCCTCTTTTCAAGTTTACAGTTCCTCATGGGGATGGAGTACCCAGTAAGCAAGGTAAGCTGACAGATGTGGTGAAAAACATCTGAAACTGTTCACTACAGGTTCGTAAGCAGGCACAAATAAGCTTGTGCTTACCTTGTTTACTGGGTAGTTCACCCTGAGAGGCAGTCCTCAAGGTTAATTAATGATCCCGGCAGTGACTGCCACAGCCAGCTGAAGTCAGACAGACTGTTGCCACACAAGCTAAAGGTCTTAAGGAATTTCTCAATTAACTGGATGTTGAGAGTAGGGCCAACACAACTCAATTGTTCCGGACAACCAAACCATTTCTTCCACTGTTGCTGAAATTTGTGTGGGTAGGATTGACAAATAATTGCCTCACCTCTGCATTTCATTTTGCCTGTCTTAACTGTTGCAAAACTGACTACTTGATAAATTCACTGTTGATGTTGGTGTTGGACAGAGACAGAAGATTGACTGCTTATTTTAAAATTTATAAGTTTAGTATAAATAATAATCAAACCCCAAAGGAGAATGCTTAAAAGTCTCCTGTTGAAAATTCATGATGGCATTTCCCTAATTGCACTCACACAGTTACGGGACTTAATGCTAAAATATTTTTTACTGACATTTAAAATAATGTGACATTTGACAAATCATTCAAATATTGAATTAAAAAATATATATACTACCAGAAGTATAGAGTTTTCATATACACTCTAGATCCATTATTTATAGCAGTGTACCTCTTCCCCAATACGTCACATACACATACACACATATACTACATAAGTGCTAGAAATATAGTTTGAAAGTATACTATGAAAGGAATACTTAATATGTCAGGATATAAAAACTAGAGTAGTTAATGGGAATCTATTTTAAAACTTAATGCTTCTTAACACAAGAATGTTACATAGACCACCTGCCTCACTTATGGAATATGGTTCCATAGACATAATTCATAGCATGTCATGGCAGCCAAATGGCATACATTCTTTAGATGACAAACCTAGTTAAAATAGCAACAGTGATTTCGTGAACTGAGTGAAAGAGAGAAGAGAAAGTCTAATAGCAACAGGGTCTAATATTTTTAGTCATCTTGCACCCTAAAAGTAAATTAAAAACTCTCCTTTAATATCACAAATTAAAAAGGAAATCCATTTGGTAAAACAAACAAACAAACAAACAAACAAACAACAACAATTTAGGCAACCAAAGCTGAGACAGTTTGAATTTCTGTCTCAGTGCCCCTAATGTCTACATGACATCAACTTTAGGACAAACAAATTTGATTAGCAAATGCACTTGATGGTTGTGTCTAAAATGTTGTGATAATTTAAGGAACATACAGGTAAAAGAAGGTGGAAAAGCAAAAGCAGTAAGTAGAATATTTTATAAAATTGAAAATGACATCAGTCAGTTTTTTTAATAATGAACATCCAAACATGTCATTTCACTTTTGTGCTATGTTCAACCATTTCTTTTTCTATCTTCAAATTTAGATTGCTCACACCCATGTTCATCGCAGCACTATTCACAATAGCCAAAAGATGGAAACAACCAAGGTGTCCATCAACTGAGGAATGGATAACTAAACTATGGTACATACACACAATGGAATAGTATGCAACACTAAAGAATAATGTAGAATCTGCAAAACACTGCATAACATGGATGAACCTGGAGGACATTATGCTGAGCAAAATAAGTCAATCACAAAAAGACAAATATTGTATTAGTCCATTATTGTAAAAGTTAAGGAAAGGTTTATCTATGGAAGGAAGTTTTCTTTGTTGGTTATCAGGGGTGGGAGGGGAGGGAAGGGAACACTGTTAGATAGATAGAGATAAGTATTGATTTGGGTGTTGAGAATGGCAATTTACCAAATGTGAGTGACCAATATGGTGGCATTGAGGATGAGAAAGACATAGAGAGGTACATGGGAGGTGCAGATAACAAAGACGAACCCTTTTGCACATACAGTACTGCATTGTCAGTGAAGGCAAACATGGGTTTATGAGTGGATAGATGGGTGGCAGGCTGAACTATTAGGTATGTCTATGAAATGGGGAGTGTATCCAAGAACATGTATAGGGTTAGCAGACAATGGTCCTATAAGTTTATGTAAATGATCAGAATTCCCAGGTGTATAGTAGAGCTGACAAGGGGCAAGGTTGTGGTCACTGCTTGGTCACAGCCAGCTACCCAGAGGGACTGAGTAGTTGAA
>NW_006921705.1:9165854-9181066 GCF_000298275.1 Orycteropus afer afer
GGGCTGCTTATGCACAGGGAGACAGCTCAGGGGGCAGGAGTGCATGGAGGGATGGACACTGGGAAGAGGTAACTATGAGGAGGAAATGGGAGGGGAGCTGTTGCATTGTAGTAAACTGTGGTCAATGTCATGAGACAAAGCTGTATAGAAAGTGAATTTGCTCTGTAAATCTTCACCCAAATTGCAATTAAAAAAATAAATAAATAAGTAAAAAAAAAAATTAGATTGCTATTACAAGAAGGGAGCTCTGGCGACATAGTGCCTAAGGCATTTGACTACTAACCAGAAGACTGGCAGTTCAAACACACCAGTCACTCCTTGGAAGATTGGGCAATCTACTTCCATAGTGATACCACCTCAGAAACCCAAGGAGGGGTCACTATGAGTTGGATTGACTTCACAGCAGTGACTTTTTTTTTTTTATTATTATAAGACAGCTTTGAGATTTAATTTACATACCATTCAATTAGTCCATTTAAAGTGTAAAATTCAATGTTAATTGAGTTGTGCAACCATCGCTACAATTTTAGAACAATTTCATCACCCCAAAAAGAAACCTTGTACCCATTAGCAGTCATACCCATTTGGCCCATACTCCCAGCTCTAGGAAACCACTACTGTATTTTTATGCATGCTATCCTTTTTACACAAGGACAAGTGTTATGAGTGCGTATTATGCAAAAAATACTGCAGTTTACTTTCTGTCTCTGCAGATTTACCTCATGGTTACCTCATGTGAAGGAATATACCACAACCTTGCCAATACTTGCTATTATTTATGTTTTTTATTTTATCCATCCTCTGAAAAATCCCAAACTCACTGCCATGGAGTCAATTCCAGCTCACAGTTGGGGCGGTAGTCTTTATGGAAGTAGATTGCCCCATCTTCCTTCCATACTTTATGCACTATGCCACCAGAGCTCCTTTTACCCATCCTTACAAAAGCTCACTGCCATCGAGTTGGTTACGACTCATTGCAACCCCTCCTTTGGTTTCCAAGGCAGTACCTCTATGAAAGTAGATTGCCCAGTCTTTTTTCCATGGAGTGACTTGTAGGTTTGAACCACCAGCCTTCTGATTAACAGTCAAATGCCTTAGGCACTACACCACCAGAGCTAGTAAGTATGAAACAGTACTTCATTGTGGTTTTAATTTGTATTTCTTTGGTGACTTATGGTACTGAGTTTTTTCAGGCGCTTATTGGCCATCTGTAGACCTTCTTTGGTTTAATATCTATTCAAATCCTTTGATCATGTTTTTTTTTAAACAACTTTTTCTTGTGATTTGGGTGAAAGTTTACAGAGCAAATCAGTTTTCCATTCAACTATTCATACATATTTTGCTTCATGTCATTGATTGCAAACCCCACAATATAACATCACTCATCCCACTTCTTCACTGTGTTTCCTGTTTCCATTCCTCCTTCTTTACTAATCCTTCCTGCCTTCTGAACTTTGTCCTTGGGCATAGGCTGCCTGTTTGGTTTCAAATGGTTGATTGTTCTAAGAAGTGCATACCTCCCTGGTGTTACGATTCACCTTGTAGACCTGTCTATATTTTGGCTGAAAATTGAGCCACATGGGTGCGTTCAATTCCAGGCCTGATGAGTGACTAAGGATCATAATGTCTGAGGTTCCACCAATCTCTATCCGACCAGTAAGCCTGGACTTTTTTTCCTATAATTTTGAGTTTTGTTCAAAACTAGGTTCTTAAAAACTTGTGTGAGCAGCCATCTAAGGTGCAACTACCGGTCTCTCAAAATGTAAAAGCATATTGCTAAGGGAAAGAAGACAGTCTGAATGATTTTAACTATATGACATTCCGCAAAGGACAAAACTATAGAGACAGTAAAAAGATCACTGGTTGTCAAGGGGTCAGGAGGAAGGGAGGAGGAATGAACAGGCGAAGTACAAAGCATTTAAAGAGCAATGAAACCATTCTGCATGATACTGTAATGCTGTTACATGACATTATGCACTTGTCAAAACCCACAAACCTGTAAAAGACAAAGAGTGAACCTTAATATAAATTTTGGACTTTAATCAACAATGTATCAATATCAGTTCACCAATTATCACAACTGTGATGTACTTACTGTCAATTTTTCTATAAACTTAAATCTGCTCTAAAAAATACAGTGTATTTAAAAAAAAAGTTGGACATTTAGATCAAGCAATCTATAGAAAAATCCTAATCAGGAGGGGAAAATGTGGAAAAGGAGCCATTAAGGCTAGGTGATCCCCCAAGACCTTGAGAAGGACTTTAAACTTCGAGCCAAACATATTCCTTGAAGTCATCTTTGAACCAAATGATAGTTTAGCCTAATTAGAAAAGAATGTCTGCAATAAACATTATACTCTTTTAAAAAAATTATCTACATACAATCAAATTAACAACAGCAACTTGAAAGGATAGATGAGAAGCTTTATGAGGGCAGTGAGTTTGTGTTGGGGGGGGGCAGTGAAACTGTGTTAATGATAATGAAATAGTTTGGAAAAAGCTGTCATACATACTTAAAGAATGTAACCAATGTCACTGAAGTACATGTGGAAGTGGTCTATGTCTTCTTGCATATATTTTCACACATCCACACACATAATTTTCTTTTTAAGTTTAAGAAAGAAAAAAAAAAAAAGGCAGTACCTGTAAAGCATTTAAAATAGTCCCTGGCACTTATTAAGGGTTCAATAAATGTAAGATATAATTTTAAAACAAACAAACGAAACTTGTGAGCAGACATCTAAGGAGCAGCTATCTGTCTCTCCCCATCTGGAGCAAGGAAGAGTGAAGAAAATCAAAGACACAAGGAAATAATTACTCCAAAGAACTAAAGGTCCATGTTAACCCCAGCCTCCATGATCACAAGACCAGAAAAACTAGATGGTCCCAGCTACCACTGCTGACCACTCTGAAATGGATCACAGCAATTGTAAGGGTTTATTTTTGGACTCTCACTGATCTATATCTCTATCTTTATGTCAGTACCTGTTCTGGTTACCTAGTGCCACTCTGACAGGAATATACCACAAATGGGATGGCCTTAATAAACAGGAGTTTATTCTTACAGTTTGGAGGCTTTGAGTCCAAGTTTAAAGTGCCAGGCTCTAGGGGCTGGGTGAAAGCCCCTCAACCTTGGGGTCCAGCTCTGCCTCCTGCTCCCAGCCCACTGGTGCTAGAGGTGTTTCTTCACTCAGACAGCTGCAGGCTGCTGAGGCTGAGAAGCCCCAAGGTTGACAAGTAAAAAGGCACAGTCCCAATGTTACCAAACTACACTGCAGGCCATTAACTTAAGTCCATTGTAAGTCCCAAGGTCGGCAGAGCATACATAGCAGGCTGCTGAGCAATGACACGGGTACATGCAGCGTCCAAGCGTGCCATAGGCTAGAGACCATTCTCAAAGCTGCTTCGTATATACAGGAAGCAGACCACATTCCAACAGCAGCTACTCAGCTGCTTGTGGTAGATCCCACCATGGAGTTGATTGCCAGTCTCATCATGGGGAATAACTACTACCAGCTGCACAGCCACTCAACCAGGCCCAGCCAAGTTGACACACATAACTACCACAGTACCACACTGTTTTGATTCTGCAACTTTGAAGAAAGTTTTGAAACTAGGAAGTGTGAGTCCTCCAAATTTATTTTTCTTTTTCAAGATTATTTTGGCTAGTCTTGATCATTTTCATTTCCATATTAATTCATTGTCAGTGTCAGGAAAAAAAAAAAAAAAGCCAGAGACTGTTACGGGAATTGCATTTAATTTGTAAATTAATTTTGAGAATATTGTCATCTTAAAAAATTAAATTTTCAGATCCATGAACATAGAGTATCTTTCCATTTATTTACATCTTCTTTAATTTCTTTAACAATATTTTATAGTTTCCAGTGTACAAATTTTACATTTCTTTTATTAAATTTATTTCTAATAGTTTTATTCTTTCTGATGGTATTGTAAATGGAATTGTTGATTTAGTTTTATATTTTGATTGTTCATTGCTAGTGTATAGAAATCCACTTGATGCTTGTATGCTGCAACCTTGAGGAACTTGTTTGTTAATTATAATGTTTCTTAGTGAATTCACTAGAATTTTCCGGGTAAAATATGTTATTTGCAAACAGAGATACTTATGCTTCTTTCTATCTAACTTGGAAGTCTTTTATTTCATTTTCTTGCTTAATTGCCCCAACTAGAATCTCCAGTAGGAGCTCTGGTAGTGTAGTGCCTAAGGCACTTGACTGTTAATGGTAAGGCTGGCGTTTCAAACCCACCAGCCACTCCTTGGAAGGAAGGTTGGGCAATCTACTTCCATAGTGATACTGCCTAAGAAACCCAAGGAAGGGTCACTATGAGTCGGGTCCGACTTGACGGCAAATAACAACAACAACAGAATCTCCAGTACAATGTTCAATAGAAGTGGTGTGCTTAATTTTATGTGTCAACTTTGCTAGGTTATGATGCCCAGTGGTTTGGCGAAATAGTCTAGTTGCTGTTATGGAGTTGTTACATATGTTTAAGTAAAGGAAATCACCTTCCATAATGTTGTCAAGCTTCAGTCAATCTGTTGAAGGCCTTAAAAACAAAATAGGAGTTCCCCTAAGGTGTGTTTTGCCTCCAAATTATAAATACATATTTTGGCAGAACTCTCTCTTCATTCTTCCTGTCACCTGACCTATGGATTTTGGAATGCAAGCTTGCAGGGATCTCTAGCCTTTTGCCTGACCTAAGGATTTTGGACTAGCCAGCCCCCACACAATTATATGAGCCAATCTCCTTTGAAGTAAATCTCCTTGTGTGTGTGTGTGTGCGTGTGTGTGTGTATGTGTGTGTGTGTGTATATATATATATATATATATAGGAGCTCTGGTAGCATAGTGCCTAAGGCACTTGACTGCTAACCAGAAGGGTGGCAGTTCAAACCCACCAGCCACTCCTTGGAAGAAAGTATCCTACTTCCGTAGTGATACTGCCTTGGAAACCTAAGGAGGGGTCGCTATGAGTCGGGGCCAACTTGATGGCAAATAACAACAACAACTATATATATTTCCACTTGTTATATGTACCAGGAAGTGGTATTTGACTGCTAACCAGAAGTTTGGTGGTTCAAACCCACCAGCCACTCCTTGGAAAGAAGATTGGGCAATCTACTTCCGTAGAGATACCACCTCAGAAACCCAAGGAGGGGTTGCTATGAGTCGGAGCCAACTCAATGAGTTTGGTTGTTTTTATTGGTCATTAATTTTGAAAATTCTCAGCCATTATTAAATATTTTATTCCTTTCTCTCGTTCTTCTCCTCCTGGTATTCAAAATACATGTATGTTATACCCTTTGAAATTGTCCTACAGTTCTTGGAAATTCTTTTCTTTTTCTTTTTTTTTTTTCCTCTCATTTGTATTCCAACTAGGGACACATCTTTAAAATCATTGATTTGTCTTCATTTCTGTTACAGTTGATTTCTAGGAATTCTTTTAGTTTCCATCTCTGCTTACTCTTCCCATGTATTCCTGCATGCTATTTACTTTTTCCATTACAACCTTAACATATTAATCATAATTATTTTAAATTCTCTGACAATTCCAAACCCAGTAACATATCAGAATCTAGTTCTGACACTTGCTCTGTCTCTTTAGGCTGTGTTTTTAATTGCCTTTGAACATGCCTTGTTATTCTTTTGTTGAAAACTGCATTTGATATAAAAATAGGAACTGAGGTAAATAGGCCTTTAGTGTGAGATTTTATGTTAGTCTGGCTATAATTGGGCTTTGTTTAATGTTTGTTGTAGCTGTAGGTGCCAGAGGCTTCAAAGTTCTCTAGTGTCCTTGTTCTTGTTTTCCTTGTTTCTTTGGGTTTTCCTCAGAACTTTTAAATGGTTTCTGTACACTGCAACTCTTTCAGCTGTTATTCACTGTCATTATACTGGATCCCTGTTGGTGTGGTGGCAAACTGTTGGGGAGGAGAAGCATTCTATAATGTTGACTAAATCTTTGAGTGGGCCTTTGTCCCTGGACTGTAATCTTCCAAATATTTCTTACCATTCTACCATCCTCTCCTTAGGTAAGACAGGAAGCTAAAGGGGCCTGAAGTCAGGTAATTGCTCTTCCTTTAGGTGAGATAAATCACTGGCAAAGTTTACCAGTGCCCCCAATAGCAGGCTTGCGTTATGGAAAATACTCTGGGTGTATTTCAAAATGGTTAAGTTTCCCATCCCTGCCAGAGACAGAAGGTGATTTTTCTTGACTCTTTACCATGAAAACCTGGTGAGATTTCTGGAGGTGAAACCCACAAGACTGTGGGGACTCCTTGAAGACTGCAGACCTCAGGAGTTTCCCATTCTTATGGCAGTCCATACTCACCCTCCAGAAATTTGTTAGAATTATCATTTAAGTGTTCCTATCAGTTTATTGTTCCAATGGTCTTCTGTTCTAGGTAAACTGATATTATCTATGATTCTCTGTACTTGCCTGCCTCTCCAAATTTCTTGGTGATGGTTTGCCTTGCAACCTCAGTTCTCTGATTAGTCCCAAAAAGTTGTTGACTATTAGTTTCTACAGCTTTTTTCTTGTTGTAAAGATGGAGTGATGGCTTTTAGGGTCTTTTTATGTTGGAACTGAAACCAGAAGTTGAGAAGTTTCTAAAATCTTCCAGAATAGAGTGTTAAAACAGACACATCACAGAGCAGGAGTCAGAATAGCATTAGGCGTTTTCACAGCAACTCTAGAAGCTTGGCACTAATAAGGCTATGCTTTCAGAATTCTGAGGGAAAATGACATTCTAACCTAAAATTCTATACCCTGCCAAACTATCAGTCAGATATGAGGGTAGAATAAAAATATTTTAGCTCTTTTATCTTGTCATTTCTTCCATTTGCTTTAACTACTCTCTGTTCAAGGGCAAGTTTCAAAGTCTTATCTGTCATCCATTTTGGTCTTTTCTTCCTTTCCTTTTTAATGACCTTTTGCTATACAACATCTGATATCTTGACTGCTGCTTCTATTGGTGTTCATTGTAGAACCAAGTAATATGAAGTCTTTGACAACTTCAATTTTTTCTATCATGATGCTGCTTATTGGTCCTGTTGTGAGGATTTTTATTTTTATTTTTTATTTTTTTTTATTGAGGTGTAATCCATACTGAAAGGAGCCCTGGTAGTGTAGTGCATAAGGCACTGGACTGCTAACCAGAAGGTGGTGGTTCAAACCCATCAACCACTCCTTGGAAGGAAGGTTGGGCAATCTACTTCCATAGTGATACCACCTTGGAAACCCAAGGAGGGGTTGGTATGAGTCAGGTCTGACTTGACAGCACATAACAACAACAACAACAACAATCCAGACTGCAGACTGTAGTCTTCAGTCTTCATCAGTGTTTCAAGTCACCCTCACCAGCAGCAAGCAAAATTGTGTCGTCTGCATAATGCAAGTTGTTAATGAGTCTTCCTCCAATCCTGATGCCACGTTCTTCTTCATATAGTAAAACTTCTTAGATTATTTGTTCAGCATACAGATTAAATAAATATGGTGAAATGATACAACCCTGATGCACTCCCTTCTTGATTTAAAACCAGTATTCCCTTGTTCTGTTTGAACAACAGCCTCCTGGTCCATGTACAAGTTCCTCATGAGCACAATTAAGTATTCTGGAATTCCCATTCTTCTCAATGTTATCTACAATTTGTTATGATCCACGCAATCGAATGCCTTTGTGTAGTCAATAAAACACAAGTAAACATCTTTCTGGTATTCTTAGCTTTGAGCCAAGATCCATCTGAGAGCAGCTATGATACCCCTTATTCCATGTCCTCTTCTGAATCCAGCTTGCATTTCTGGAAGTTCTCTGTCAATATACTATTCTAACTGTTTTTGAATTTTGAATTTTTTTGAATTATCTTCAGTAAGATTTTACTTGCATGTGATATTACTGATATTGTTCAATAATTTCCACATTCTGTGGGATCACCTTTCTTTGGAATGGGTACAAATATGGATCTTTTCCAGTCAGTTGGCCAGGGAGTCATCTTCCAAATCTCTTGGCATTTGGAGTGAGTGTTTAGTGCAGCATCCATTTACTGAAACATCTCAATGGGTATTCTGTCAATTCCTGGAGCCTTGTTTTCACCACTTCCCTCAGTGCAGCTTTAACTTCTTCATTCAATACCATTGGTTCTTGATCATATGCCACCTCCTGAAATGGATGAATATCAACCACTTCTTTTTGGTACAGTGACTCTGTGTATTCCTTCCATCTTCTTTTGATGTTTCCTGCACCATTCAATATATTGCCCATAGAATCTTTCAACATCGCAACTCGGGGCTTAACTCCTCTTCAGTTCTTTCAGCTTGAGAAATGCCAAGTGTGTTCTTTCCTTTTGGCTTTCCAGCTCCAGGTCTTTGTACATTTCATTACAGTAATTGGCATTGTCTTCTTGAGCTGCTCTTTGAAATCTTCTGTTTAGCTCTTTTATCTTGGCATTTCTTCCATTTGCTTTAAGTGCTCTCTGTTCAAGGGCAAGTTTCAAAGTCTCGTCTGTCATCCATTTTGGTCTTTTCTTCCTTTCCTTTTTAATGACCTTTTGCTTTCTTCATGGATGATGTTCTTGATGTCATCCCACAATTCCTCTGCTTTTCGGTCATTGGTGTTTAATGCATCAAATCTATTCTTTAAATGGTCTCTAAATTCAGGAGGGATGTAATCACGGTCACATTTTGGCTCTCATGGACTTGTTTCAATTGTCTTCAACTTCAACTTGAACTTGCATATGAGCAGTTGATGGTTGGTTCCACAATCAGCTCCTGGTCTTGTTTTGGCTGAAGATATTGAGCTTTTCCATCACCTCTTGCCACAGATGTGGTCAATCTGATTCCTGTGCACTCTGTATAGCCACCGTCTGTGCTGTTGAACAAAGGTATTTGGAATGAATAAATTATCAGTCTTGCAAAGTTCTATCATGAGATCTCCAGCATCATTTCTATCTTCAAGGCCAAATTTTCCAACTACTGGTGATTTTTCATTGTTTCCAACTTTTGCATTCCAGTCACCAGTGATAATCAGCACATCTTGATTGCATGTTTGGTCAATTTCAGACTGCAGAAGTTGGTGAAAATCTTCAATTTCCTCATCTTTGGCTTTGGTGGTTGGTGCATAAATTTGAATTATTGTACTATTAACTGGCTTTCCTTGTAGGCATATGGGTATGATTCTATCACTGACAGCATTGTACTTCAGGTTAGATCTTGAAGCATTCTTTGTGACGATGAATGCCATGTCATTCTTCTCCAGTTTGTCATTTCCGGCATAGTAGATCATATAGTTACCTGATTCAAAATGGCCAGTTTCAGCTCACTAATGCATAGGACACCAATCTTTATGCATTCCATCTCATTTTGACAACTTCAATTTTCCTAGATTCATACTTTGTACATTGCATGTTCCAATTATCAATGGATGTTTGCAGTTGTTTCTTCTCATAATAAGTCATGCCTTCAGCAAATGGAGGGCCCCAAAGCTGTATTTTATCCTTATCTTTAAGGTAGGTTGTACTCTGATGAGGCAGCTCTTTCCCAGTCATATTCTGAGTGCCTTCTGATCTGAGGGGCTCATCTTTTGATAGTGTATCAGACAATGTTTCAGGGCTATTCATACAATTTTCCAGTAATATATCAGTGTTTCACTACTATTCGTAAGGTTTTCACCGGTCAATTCTTTGAGAAGTGGATGGCCTCTTCCTTCTTCCGAGTCTAGCTCAGTCTGGAAACTCCACCAAAACCAGTCCACCGTGGGCACCCCTGCTGGCACAGCCTCCAGCCTCGCAGCAACATGCAAGCCACCACAGCACAACAAACCAACAGACAAGTTCATCAAGTTCATCTCCCTTAGCTGTTCCGACCGCTCTGCTAACTTCCTGGGCTACCGCCTACCTGTTCCTGCCGGCCGTCTGCTGCTGCTCCCTGCCACCTTAGGTTCTCTCCCACCCACCTTACCTGTTCCAGCTGCCGGTCCTGTCTGCCACTGCTCCCTGCTGCCTGTCCCCTGCCCGCCTTACCTGTTCCAGCCACCGGCCCTGTCTACCGCTGCTCCCTGCCGGCTGGGGGCTGTCCCCCATCTGCCTTACTTGTTCTGACTGCCAGCCCTGACTTTTCATAGTTAGTCTTGTGGAACCATTTGACTTTTAAAATTATGTGCACAGAATATTTGTTGAAATAAAAAAAAAAAAAAAGTTAAATTTAAAAAGAAGATAAACTTCTAACTGCTCTTGGCTGAGCATTATTTGAAGATATTAACTGAAGGCACATCAATCCTACTTTAGAATACTAGTGTTTACTGAGAAAGTTAGTAAAAAAAGGAAACAAAGAACTTCTAAGGCAAATTTTTTTATTTTTATATTGCCAGTGATGAATACTTATAAACTAGCCTTTTTAAGTTGATTTTAAAAGGTTCTACATGAATGCTCACATTGTGGCAATCACCAATATATACCATCTGGAAAAGGAAAGAAACAATCTCATTATAGAAATAGGTGATTGTGGCTTGTTTTTTATTTATTTACTTTTTAAGTCCTGTGTCAACACCATATATAGATTCATAAGGTACAGAGTCTCAAACTTTATGTGCTCTAGAAACCATTAAATGACTCTGGTGATGACAAAGGCATTGACAATGAAAGGTCAAGTGAACAGCAAATAATATGGTTTCATGAAATGAATGCGTAGGAAAAGAGGAATATTTATTTTGAAATATGTATGAAAACTAAATTAAATACTGTAAGTCAAATAAAATGATTTATCATTTATCATTTAAATGATATCATGATATCATTTATCATGTTTTTCAAAAATGTCTTGCTTTTTCATTAAAGAGGCAATAGGAATGAAAGGAAGGTGACCCCAACTGTTATTATTTAAAAGCTGATGCTATGACTTATGCATATTTGCAATTCATTACCATCTCCTTTCTATCATATCATCCGTTTCTTTCCTTTATTGCACTTATCACCAAACTCAATGCCACTGAGTTGAATCCAACTCATAACAACCCCTCCTTGGGTTTTCGAGGTGGCATCTCTATGGAAGTAGATTGCCCAATCTTCCTTCTGAGGAGTGACTAGTGGGTTTGAACCGCCAGCCTTCTGGTTAGCAGTCAAATGCCTTAGGCACTACACCACCAGAGCTCCTACACTTATCACAGTCTGATATTTTCTTTTTAATTTATTGCTTTATACACTTAAAGTCTAACTCCCTCACTAGAACATAAGCCCAATGACAGTAGGGACCCTGCTGCCATATCCACAGATATAGTCTGATGCTACCCAATGCCACCCACATCATAGCTATTTACTAAAAAGTAAATGAATGGAGAGTGAATGAATGAGCAACTGATAGACCCAGTACACAACATAGATTAATTAAATCTTTCTCACAAATTTGAGGACATCATACCAAAACAAAACAAAAAATCAAAACCGGGAGGAAAAGCACCTTCTCTCCAAACAGTTCTCCAAAGTATTGGAGTTTATGGTGATCACTGGTGTTGAAAGCTTCCTCCTCACTGAATAGAATCCGAGTTGTAGCCTTTGGTCTCTGGGAAAATTCTCAAGAGTTTATATAACCATCTAAGTTACAGAGAACCACAGTCCACTAAGCAGCTGCTTCATGAGGTTTGGCACAAAGAGGAAATAAAATAATCATGATGATGGAATGGTATTGGGTATTTAAAAGTCCAGTCACTGGTTTGCTCATTTCTTACCTCAACAGGGCATTTTGCCCCGTTTACCACTTTGAAGCCTGATTAACTCTAGTTTTACTTTACTTGAAACTCTTCAATGGCTCCCCACTGGCTATTGAAAAGTTAAAACTCTTTAGCATGGAAAATGATTCCTTCCATAATCTGGCTGGTTTCCTGTTTCTTTCTTAGTAACCAGGTCCCAGTTGAAGCAAATAGCCAGCTCCCTGAAGAAGCCAGGCTGTTTCTTCCCTTGGGACTTCTGCTTACCCTGCTCCCTCTGCTTGGGAGTCCCTTCCCTCTGGATCCACTCGGTGGATCACTAGTCATTTGTTAAGACTCTATGAAGCCTTTTCTAGCACCCCTTCCAGGCAAGGCTGACCAATCCCTCCTTCAGGTGCAGCCCTTTCTCCACAAGTGTAGATTTCCTAGTGGACCTGGCCCATAACTACCCCTAAAACTATAATTTCCACCACCCTTCCCTTCATTCATTCCAGTTACACTGGCCTCCTAGCAGTTCCTCAAAAACTCTTAAAGCCCCTACAGGGGCTATCTCTGACAATTCTAACCTTAAGTTTTTCCCTTGTTTTTCTAAATACAATTATCCCCTCTCTAACCTCTAACCCTGCCTTACTTTTTCTTTATAGTACTGATCATTTCACATTATATACTCAGTAATACATCTGTATTTCCCTCTATAATGTAAACCCTAAGAGGGTCTTGGTTTTATTCACTGCTGAAAATATTTGTGAATAAATAAATGAACAAATGAGTCACACCTGTGATCCTTTATCATCTGTGTTGGTTTGAAACTTCACTGTCTTCCCCCACTGGAATGCTAGGGTTGTATCCTATTCTTAATTTTCTCAGCCCCTTCCTGGTACAAAATAACATCTTAAAATTCTTTGTATGACTGAATGGTGCCAAGTATAAATTACTTACAGCAATGGTGTCCCCAAAAGGGACTCTGACTCCAGGCACACTGCATAAGCTGAAGAAAATACAACTGTATTTCTACAATCCCTTTATCTGAAACTCCTGGGCCAGATGTGTTTCAGAGTTCAGATTGTTCACTACTCACATGCCTACTAGGGTTTGCAGGAGGACCCTGTAATCAAATATATTAATAGCTTTGCAACAGAATATGTGAAGAGTCCTATTAAGTGTAATAAAGAGTTCAAGTCAGGTTTATTGCCAAGTAAGTTATCAGGACAAATGTCAAAGGCTTGGGATTGTGAAATTGCGGACGAGGTACCATGAACGTGTACTGGCCTAGCCGTATGGTGACCTGTGAAACACATCGATGCTAAACTGGGTTCCTCACATTCCATCAGGTTGGGAAGCACTGATACAACATGGAAGTTAAAAATATCTAGTTTTTTTTCAACACAGCTGACATAAATGAGGCATTTATGGTGTGTCCGCTCCTGTGCTAATCCCTTTAAATACAGCAGTAAAAACTATCTGTCCCATTTTACACATGAGGAAACTGGGCTTTAGGGAAGGGGTTATCAATTTGCTGCACATCTAGTAAATGGCTGAGCTGGGATCCATACCCAAGTAATCTCACGCTAACAAGATTTTAACAAAATAAAAATTCTTTAGTTTTTCAAGTTTCTTTGTAATCCTGAATCTAAGTTTCTGGAATTTAAGTGAATATAAAAATCCTATACTATAAATTCCTCTTCTGGGGAAAGAAAGAAAAAAAAAAACAAAAAAAAAACAACCCGGCTGGCTACTATGTGTAGCCAAAATTTATATATTTATATAATGGAACAATTTATTTCCTCAGCTAAACCAGTGTTTTAAATATTTATAAAAGATCAAGTGATTTCAGATAATTAAAAATAAATACAGTCACTTTAACTTGCCCTGATTTCTTTTGCAGCCTGCAATCCAAGGTCTGCTATTCCCTGACAGGTAGGATAAGAGATGGTAGAAAAGACTAATCAAAAAGGCACCAATTTAGATAATATGTAGATTTTTACACTTATCTTTTTCAAGGGCACGTTGGTTACTTGAATTTTTTTTTTTAAGCCACGCAATAATTGATACAATTTATTTGTGATAACCACACCAAACATAATACACTCCTTTGGAATTACCAAATATAGCAGTGACATTTTGGCATTAAGGAGTTAGTTATATAAGAAAAATAAAGCTATTAAAGGATCCCTATAGGGCTATAGCTTCAACTGAAGTTACAATGTTTTGGACCTTAACCACACTTGAACAAAAGCCTCAAACCATGAAATGTAGGGGAGCAAAAACACGACACACGTTAATTCCATGGTACAAAGCAGATAATGTGAAACGAGGATTAAGAAATGAAAATAACATACACACTGAAAACATCACAACAGAAACGGGCTTTATTTCAACCAGACAAGTGAATACTTCAATTAGCATCAACTGCTTCAAGACTTAAGATATTAAAGTTAATGATGATGCCCAGGAGGCAGAAAAAAAAGATTCATCATGGAACAATTGTGTCGCCCTTCTGAAAGCTCTTCCAACAACATGTCTATCCAAAAGATCAGTTTGTTCTAGATCATTAGCTCTTAGGGGTTCCAATATTTGTACAAGAACCTTATTAGAACGTTACCCATCAGTCCCTATAGTCTTCATAAAGGAAAAAAAAAAAATTAGTACCATATCTTATATATTTTTTTAATTTTAGAAACTGGGATTGAAGTACAGTTTTTAGTTTAAAATATTAAAAATGAAAAACTTTACCATTATTATTTATAAGAGGCCTTGTGACAAAGCCCCTAGGTACATACATGTACACAAACGATAGCTATTACTACCTGACTGCTCAATCTGTGATTTCCCCTAAATGTCCCAATGTGAACAATTAATTCCTGCACAAGGATCTGTTAATGTTCTATGTTATACAGGGATGAGGACATCTCATCACAGAACACTGCGACTTAATATAACCCAACATGAAATAAGTTTAACGAGACTGTTATATTCATAAGGGGTAAGACGAAAACGCATATGATTTTCAACTTTTGCCAGACTAATTAAATTCAATAACACGTTCAGAGTCTTCTCCTCCCGGGCACTTCTGAGAACTTTAGATCTCGTGATTAACTTTGTAATGAGTTGGTCAGCACCTTGATTAATATAAACGATTATGTTAAAGAAAGGTTATCATTTGGGTCAGTGGGCAGGGGAGATCATCCAAGGATAAAAGTGGGGGGAAGGACTCTTTCTCCTAGGACATTCACACAGAAAAACAAGACAAAAAAGGTAAACAAACGGAGTATTCACAGTAAAACATGCCAGACTTGTAGTTTCATTTGAAACAAACAGCAAATCATGAAACGTCATGAAAAATACAAGTAAAGGTAAAATCTCCTAGAGTAATTACTAAATGAAGTTAAAATTACCACACTGATCAGTAAACCCCAGAAGAAAAATAAACAGCTCTTACATTTCAAGTACTTCTTAACCAACATACAACTTTTTAACAGTGATGCATAAAATTGGT
>NW_006921705.1:9182196-9202175 GCF_000298275.1 Orycteropus afer afer
AACCAGAAGGCTGGCGGTTCAAACCCACCAGCCACTCCTCAGAAGGAAGGTTGGGCAATCTACTTCCATAGTGATACTGCCTTGGAAACCCAAGGCAGGGTTGCTATAAGTCGGATCCTACTCCATGGCAGTGCGCTGTTGCACTGCAGTGACCCCACAGAACAGAGTAGAAGTGCCTCGTAGGGTTTCCAGGGCCACAGTCTTTATGGAAGCAGACTGCCACATCTTTCTCCCATGGAGCCACTGGTGGGTTTGAACTGCTGACCTTGCAGTTAGCAGTCAAGTGCTTAACCACTGTACCAGCAGGGCTCCTGAGGCCTCACTATATGCCAGGAATTGTTCTAAGTACTTTAAAAGAATTATTCATTTAATCTTCAGGATAACTTTGTGAAACAAATACAGTCATCCCACTTTACAAATGCTAAAATGGAGATGACGCCGTCTATAGGTTCTTAACTGCTCCACTCGACTACTTCTCTTGGGAACGTTCAATAATTGAACATGGATATGTCCAATAATTCTAATATAATGAAGAAGAGATGGAGTGGAAAGTCCTAAGGCCAAGTCAGTCCACTAGAAAGTCACCATACTAACTCCTTCCAATAGTTCTTCCTTCATGGGCTCCAAGGTCTATCTTAAGCCAGAGTGAAATCAGGACTGTAGAGAATTTTCTGAGGGCCACCACCAAAGGATTATAAGATTACAAGGATATTCCACTTTTACTGGCCATAGAGACTGAGTTATGACACTTAATAACAAACCAAATCTATATTCCACAGAGGCCTAGGATTGTACAAATAGATAAAGGTGACTGTTTCTACTTAAAGACATGAGTTTTCCCAAAATGTTGAATCATATTCCTCACTTTCCTACCTACTAGCTACCTGTGTGACCCTGTAGGCACTTTTTAATCCCTGAATGTTTCTAGGCTTAATTTTCTGCATTAGTTCAAGAGGATCTGGGTTTAGGGTTGCCAGATAAAATATCTGGATGTTTTGTATTTTTATTGCTAAATATGTCAACTCTATGTGGATGAGACCAGTGGTTTTCTTAAAGCTGAGGTGCTGTTTTTTTTTTTTAAAAAACAAGCAAATCTTACATGAAAACTCAATAAATAAGTAGACAGAAAGAGAGCTGCTCTAGCTTGGGGGAGAGGGAATGAAGTTCTGGGACTCCATACCCAAATCTAAAAGAAAAAGTTATTGCTCCCTTAAGCCTGCATTATAACAAACAGCAGACTTTTAATTTAAGCATTAATTTCTACCATTGGGCGATGACAATTTAGTATGTAAGTTCTTATTGTTTATATGATTTCCTAAAACAAAATCTGGGCATAATCAGCTCTTAAAAATAGCTTACAAATATATCAGTGACTTTTCAAATACATAATTCTATTTGGAGATGAGAAAATTGAAATTTAATTTTACAGTAATAGTTCTTTCCCTATTTTTTCTTTTTGCTGCTGTTACCCTACCAGCCCATAAGTTGCTGTTGCGTCCACTCTGACTCATGCTGACCCCATGTGTGTCAGAGCAGACCTGTGCTCCATGGGGTGTTCAGTAGTGGAGTTTTCAGAAGTACATCACCAGGCCTTTCTTCTGAGGCACTTCTAGGGAAACATGAACCTTCACACTTTCAGGTAACAGCTGAGTTGTGTTAACTCTTCGTACCACCCAGGGACTCTACACTCTGATACAAGGCCAAGGTCTTTTTCTTTTTTTTTTTGTATTTTGATTTGGGTGAAAGTTTACAGACCAAATTCACTTTCCATACAGCAGTTCACATACACTTTGTCTCATGACATTGACCACAATTCACCTCAATGCAACAGCCCCGCTCCCACTTCCTCCTGACAGTCACCTCTTCCCTGTGTCTATCCCTCCATGCACTCCTGCCCCCTGAGCTGTTTCCCTGTGCATAAACAGCCCTTCTCTCTCCCATGATTGTTCTCTCCAAGGAGTGTATCTACCTCAGGTAAATGTTCAACTCCTATGGCTATCTTTTGTTTGCCAAGCCCTATTTTTCGAGTGTAGATTCTTTTGATTAGAATTGTGTAGCTTTGTTTACCCTCACTTTTGTTTATGAAAATTTTAATGTTAATGTAATACTATAATTTAATTCTATATTGCATAAGCCAAAGAAAAATTGGTGCAAAAAGAATGGTTATGCCTGTGAAAATTCAACTAAATGCTTGAAAAAGGCAGGCACAAAATACTGCTCTCAACTTAGGTGTGAATGACAGTAAAAAAAAACAGAGAAAAATCTAGAAGAACTCTGATACCAAATTGCTTCACAAGTGTCTTTAGTTTCTTGATTCATTTTAAAGAAACAAACTTGAAATCAAAGAGAGTACGTAATACTTGTGATTTAGACAGCCACAGAACTCTAGCAGAATCCATGCTCAAAAACAGGCCTCAGCCCTATGTCAAACGATTGCTGACTAAACGTATGTTTTTACTTTTGAAATTAAAATAAAATGGTTGAAGCAGGAGATTTTTTTTAATGATTGTCTACTTTAACTGATTTTTATTACTGACAAACAGTCCTGATTGTTAGATAAAAGGGTTTCCATTTTAGATCCTTTGCAGAATTGCAAAGTGTAAATGGCAACACCTTCTTAGTTCAACCAATTTTCAAACTAAGAACATCTGCTCAAAAATTTGACAACCCAAAATAAATCCATGCAGCCTCAACTTACCTCATGTTCCAAGAAGAGAGCTTTTAGCTGTCCTTTGGACCAAAAATCCATGGCATATGCAAGCAGCTTCATGGAGACCATATTGATTCTGAGAAAATTCCCAACAAACACAACTCTGTCAATATTCTGAAAAAGAAAATTAAAGAAAAACAATTGAAACATGGTGTCAAACTAGTAGTTAGCAAAGACCCAAAGTTCTGTACATCACTATATCCTAGGACCCTACATAATGAATTTTCTTCTTTCTAATGCAACTATTTCAGCATTTCCAGGCTAAGGTCAAGCAAACTTTGTAAAGCATTCCATAAGAACATGGGGGTGAGTTTTGTTGGGTGAGGCAGAGACTGATATGGGGCCTGTTTGCAGGTATTATGTTAGGCAGTGCAGTGTAGTAAATTACTTAGTGTGGCTTCTCTACCCATAAGTCTTTGTAAACTCCAAGGTGGGAATTGCTATTAGCAACTGAGGAGAACCTGATTGCTAAAGTCGCCCACCTGGGTTATTTCTGTTGGGCGTGGCACAATACAATGTTCTGGGAGGTGCCCACTCTCTCAGATGCTTAGAGTTCTGATGCTATGATTGGCTAGTTTGACCACCCTGCCAGGCTCAAAAGGAGGCCTCCTAGAGGCAGAACTCTCTCTGACTGCTGGTTGAGGAAGACATGCTGCTGAAAGAGACGCGGGTTCCTGAGACACGAGTTGCTGGGAAAGAGACTGTGAGAGACTGTTGGCTGAGGGAAGGTGGGCTGGGAGAGAGGCTGAGCATTTTTCCTGAACTTGAATTGTAGCCTGCGGTGCTTCCCTAATAAACCCCATAATCTGTGAGCTCTGTGTGGCCACTGCAGTGAATTATCGAACCCAGAAGAGAGATGGTGGGTGCTTTGGGAGGAACAGTTGGAAAAACGGCTGGAGGGAGGCAGCATGTCTGGCCTGGCAGGAATAGGCCTTGGGTTACTGCTGGTAATCCTGTCTTCCTCTTGTAGGGTTAGAGGAGGCCTGAACATGTGGCCTCCTCACTGTTTTTGCAGGCAGCCTTAAGGTTTCATATGAAATTCAACTCCCAACACACATACATAAAATTGTAACTGGAGTTTAGCTAAATTTGCTTGTTCATTTCACAAATTCCCCAAACTTCCAGCATAGTGTGTAAGACACTTGACTGCTAACCAGAAGGCTGGTGGTTTAAACCCACCAGCCACTCCTTGGAAGGAAGGTTGGGCAGTCTACTTCCATAGTGATACCACCTCGGAAACCCAAGGATGGGTCGCTATGAGTCGAGTCCAACTCGACGGTACATAACAACAACACAACACGCCCAACTAATAAATGTTCCTACTAATAAGACTGGCCATGGTATGGTTTCTTCATCTCATGAGTTTGCTCAGGGGTTACTCTCTCCCAAACACTGGAAATACAAAAACAAATAATACCTAGTGGTGCAATATCCTGTTTGGTCAACATATGGGTTAAAATACGGTAACAAAAAGTACATATTTACATATGTATGCTTTTGTCAAGGCATGGATAGAGATTTGCATTCTGAACACACACTTAAGAACACTCCTCTTTTATCCTGTCCATGCAGACATACTTCAAATTCCATATGCTGAGCTTTGAGCTCCGGTGTGTTCACAGCAAACCGCCCCCCCAGCTGTTTCTTAAACTGAGCTCAGCCTGTCTACTGAGCAGAGGCTGCTCACCACTGAAAGGGCCAGTTGCTATGGTCACTCATATCAGAGGGAAGGAGTCTTTGAAGTTGACATTATTTTTTGCTCCATCAATCAAGAGTAATCAGGGACTGGGACCATCACCTTTTAACTGTTTCAGGTTTTAACGATACATGTTCATCAGCTCATTGTTGTTAGGTGCTGTTGAGTCAGTTACGACTTGTCGCAACCCTAGATACAACAGAGCAAAGCATTCATCACTACGCTTGAGCCCATCGTTGCAGCCAGTGCATTCATCTCACTGAGGGCCTTCTGCACTTTTGCTGACCCTCTACTTTACCAAACCATGTCGTCCTTCTCCAGGGACTGGTCCCTTCTATAACATGTCCAAAGTATGTGAGATAAAGTCTCACCATCCTCACTTGCAAGGAGCATTCTGGCTGTACATCAGCACCTTAGCCACTGTGAACATTTTTCATGGATTGAGGGTTGGCGGTTACTGTAGTTTAGTAAGTTCTTACACAAGCACACAAAAGATGTAGCCACAAATGGCCCAGAAATACTCAAAGAAAGAAACTCAGATTAAAGAAGAATTTAATTAAATTTTGGAGTGATGACTGCTCTTCCAAAACAGGGGAGCTCAAGGTAGGATGTACTCAAAACCCCAGTCCTGCATTTCCTTGGTAGAAAGACAGAGGAATAGAAGTGGCATTAAAAGCAAAGCTGATGGGAAGTTGCTATGAGTCGACTGACAGCACACAACCACCACCACCATAAAACACATTGCATTTGTTTAAAAGTTGATGGGTATTCCTTCGAAGAAATTCCGTTGGATCAAAGATGTAAATGTTTTAAAAAACAAAAACAAAAACTAGAAGAAAATATGGGAGAATTTTAAATAAAACATTAAAATAGAAAATAGAAAAGGCATAACACATAGAACAGACTGAAAAAAAGAGCGAGTGAGAGAGAAATATTAACTTAAAAATCAAGTGTTTATTCAAGGGCAAACATCAGCACAAACAAATTCAAATGGAGAGCAATCAACAGGAAACATCTTCAGTCCTTATCACATGAAATGAGTCAATTACCTAGTTAATAATGAGCTCCTGCAAATCAATAAGAAAAAAGAAAGCCCAAGAAATTGAGCGGAAAAATGGGTGAACAGTGTGAATAGATAGTGTACACAAAAGGGGGAATACTAAAGTTAAACACATGGAAAATGCTTGTCTTCACTTATAATAAGAAAAACGCAAACTAAAACATCATTTCTTATCTATTAGATTGGAGAAGGACAAAATGTTTGCTAACCCTCTGGAGAAACTTGGACTCTTATACTCTGCCAGCTGGAATATAAATTAGCAGCCCCTCTTCAGAGGGAATTTGATTATACCTGTCAAGATGACAACTGATGTGTCTTTTACTCAGCAATTTTCCTCCTAGGAATTGATCCTGCAGACACACTCACGTGCAAGCAAAATTATGTACATATATATGTAAAATATATAAAATACTTTTGCTATTTTTCAATAGTAAAAGACTAGAAAAACCTAATTATGATTAGGAAATTGATTAAATCAAGAATAAACCAAACCAAACTAATTGCCATTGAGTTGTTTCCAACTCATAGCAACCCCTTCTTGGGTTTCCGAGGCAGTATCACTACAGAAGCAGATTGCTCAATCTTCCCTCCAAAGAGTGGCTGGTGGTTTGAACCATCAGCCTTCTGGTTAGCAGTCAAATGCCTTAGGCACTGTGCCACCAGAGCTCCCAAATCAAGAATAGCTTTTCTATATGATAGGACTCTATGTGGCATTAAAAAATGAAGCAGTTCTAAATACAGTGCTAGGAACAATCTCAAGGGGGCATTGTTATGTAAAAAAGCAAGAGGTAGTATTTTTAGAGGTGCACATCGAAGCATGTAGGGTAGACTGGTATAATATCTAGGATCTGCTTTCTAATACTTTAGCCAAAAAGAGAAGAGGAAGAGAAAAAAGCAGAGGAAGGAGGAAGAAGAAAACGTTGAAGCGTGAGTGGCAGTCTGAAAAATTGTTGAATTAGGGGAGGGGCTGATGGATATATGGTGGTTATACTATTCTCTCTCCTTTATGTATGTTTGCCAAGTTTTATACTTAAAAGTTTATAAAACCAAAAACACCAAACCCACTGCCATCAAGTCGATTCTGACTCATAGAAACCCCTCCTTGGGTTTCTGAGGCAGTAAATCTTTATGGAAGTAGACTGCCCAGTCTTCCTTCCAAGGAGTGACTGGTGGGTTTGAACCACCAGCCTTCCGGTTAGCAGTCAAATGCCTTAGGCATTACGCCTATTGAATAGCAAATAAATAAAGCAAGATGTAGAATATGAAGATGAATTGTATAGTATAAATTATATCTTAAGAAAGCTTATTATTGAGAAAAGAATAGAACGTGGAATTTGCTATCTTTGGAAGGAGATAGATACATACTGCACATTTATCTATATATGTGTGAATGTATATGTGTGTGTGTAGTCTATACTGTATACAGTATAGGATGAAAACAACTAAAAATGATGGCTGTTTCTAGTGAGGTTAACATCAAGGGCCAGAGGTGGAAATGTGACTCACTTCCCTGCATATGCTTCTATGCTTCTGATATCTTTCGGATTCTGAATTGTGTGCTTGTATTATTTATTTCAAAAATAAAAAAAAGAACACTTAAAAGTTGATGAAGAACATTTCATACCATTCCAATATTTCAGAGGCAGTAAATGTGGTGTCTATCTATCAAATGGCTGAGATCAAAGATTCTCAAATCTCTGGTTCCAGAGAGCAAAGCAATGATTAATGAACTGGAGTTCACTGCTCTCACTGGTGTGCCCATAGGAAGTCTGCACTAACACGAGGCTACAGGGACTCCAACTCTCATTTAATGGAGCCTCAGCCCCAAGCAATTCAGTGATTCTCCTCATTTATTTAACTCCACAGAAACATCCCAAATAACTGCTCAACCCATCGTAGCATCTGACATGGCAATACTTTCAAACAGACACTTTTGCTAGACTCCAACAGTAGTAGTATTGAAACTGAGATCAAAAGTGAAAAAGCAAGCCAGCTGCCCTTGCCCTAAAGTGATCACAGTACCTGTAAAAAGACTTGGTGGCTCACTGAAGCCAGAGGTGCAAGGTAGAAGCCAACCCCAGGAAGCAGGGGAAAGGGCAACTATTGCTTTATGGGGTGGGGATGTTACATCTAACTGACCTTTGAGAGCCTGTGGGTACAGCCAAGTACACACACATTTTCTGAGGGCTTGTTTGGCCACTTGGACATTAAAAGCTTGACATTAATGTTAGGAAATAAGCCCTCTGTTACAGTGAATCCTCCGACAGAAGTGGACTTTGAGAAGGCACATTTCTGGAATATATTATTGTATTTGAAAGTCAGCCTTATATTTAAACTCTGCCTGAAATGGAGAATTTCAAGTCTCAAAGTTAGGACCCTGGTCCAATGGCCAGTAATACAGTCTATTCAGTGGCATAAAAATAGGGTGTCTCTCCTGTAACCCCAGAACTCAAAGGCAAGACTAGTACCTAGCTATCATTAGGACACTGTTTAACACTCCATTGCTCAACCAGCAGGGAACGAGGGCACTTTATACCTTGATCTGAATGGGGGCCATACAGGGGCGTATGAAGATTCATTGAGTTATACACTTACAATTTGAGCCCTCTTCTGTATGCATAATTCAATTAAAAATATTAAAGAAAAAAAAAAAAAAACCCAAAACCTCTGATGCCACTGTGGTTAACACGTCTCCTGTTAACGGTTCCATGCCCCAGCCCCCCTCTCTTACCTTCCTAACACTTCTCAGCAAAAAGAGAACTGTTCTACCTTACACACCTTGGATTTCAGAAAAGGGTTCCGTTTTTCCAAAGCAATTCTGTAATGCTTCAACCTGCTGTGTCCCACCAGCCCCACCCCTTCTTAGGTCTGGGGCTCTGGTCGGCCCGGGCTGCAGCAAGCTCTCTGCGCTTTGATAGCCCTGTACAATGCTGCTTGAACTCCATGCCACAAGGCAACACTGTAAAGAAGCTGAAAGCAGAGAGAATGTCGACTGTCTCAAGTGGAGCAAGGGCACCTTCCCATAGCATTTCTGGCACTTAAATGGGTAAAACTGGTAGGAACCACAGTGTACGTGCAATTATTTGCAAGGACCTACAAAGAGACCAACAATGTGCAAGACTTTCTCCACGCTTTGACAGGCATTTGGCAATAAGGATGGTTAGAGAGGATGTTATAATTTTACATTACCATGGTTGTATGTTTTATCATTTGTTATCATCCAGCGCCTACTTGAAAATAAAACATTTATTCCTCTCCACCTTGCTACTACCCCCTAATGTTCTACAATGTGTGACTACAACAAAAGACAGATTTCCCAAAGATTTGTAGTTTTGTAAGGGTCAAAAGGTATTACACTGCTAAAGATGATGCATATGGATGACACCCAGCTTTCCTTGGCTTAGAGCCTTACCTCATTCAACGCACACATCCGAGCAATGGAGCCAATGTTGTTGGTGATGGTGACCAAAGTGGCTCGGGCGAGGTCTTCCTTGCTGATGGAATCTCGCTTTTCTTTACTCATCATGTTGCCAAAGCTATGTTGGAAATATTAGCGAGAATGTTCAAATCTTCCTCAGCCACCAAAGAACTGTGGAAAGCTCTATGAGAAACTCTGTTCAAACTCAAATGACCTGGTTTGGCTACCAGGCTTCACAAGCAGACAGGATTATGATATGGTTGGCTGCCCTTTTCTTAACAGGGACAACTTAGCATGGGTATTGATGGGGACACAAAATAATTTTTATGCCTCTAGATTTCCAGACAAGAACTGAACAGGGGTAACTGCTGCAGTTTTCCAGAACCTTCTTTCAAACTTGCTCTCTGTTTTAAGCACAAGCATTAGGAGCTATATATCTCAAGCCTTCATTAAGGGCAGGAGATCAAGTCTGAGCTCCAGTACATTAGATATTTGCACCAGGCTGGTGAGTTGACAATTTAAAAAACTAAATGAATGGCCAGCGTGGAAAGCTTGCCTTGTGTTTAATCACTACTGCCCCTAGCTACTTAGTCTCTACCTTGATGCTACAGCAGATCCTTGAAGGCCAAATCGTTCATAGTCTCCTCCGTAAATGTCCTTCACCAGCTTATCAACATTGGTGCTGTCGCCTTTAGCTGCCATTTCCAGAGCTTCTTCAAAGGTCTCACAACCAGTCAGCAAGCAACATAGGCCTAGGAATGTTCCACCTCCAAGACTGAAGGAACAATAAGGTTTATTTTTAAATTTTACTTTAAGATATGCCCATCTAAGTCCCCGACTATATCAACACCATTAATATGGGTTAATAAAAACAGGAGAAGAAAAACAAAGGGACGCTTGAATTATAATGCTAGGGTACCAAAGAGTTTTAGGGTGGACTGGATAAGAAAGAGGGGAGAGATTAAAAACAAACATCAAGAAAAACTTGCCTCTAAATTTAAACTCAAAACCAAAGAAAGATTCTTAGATTTCTGTTGTGAGACCTTCAACTAGCCACTAACCTAAGCAATTCAGTCTTCCTACTTACAAGATGGGGCCAATGTAATCTCTCCTACTTGGGTGGTTTATAAGCAGCAAACAACCAGAAAAATGATATTACAAAATAAACAAAAAGATATGTTCACAACTATGGAACCTAACTTTGATGACAAAATTGACCTAAGACCCTGCCAAGACTAGCCACGCCCAAAGCTGAATCTTTCACCTGACTTCCCTTTTCCAGCAAATAACACCATTTACCCTCCTCGAAGATTTCCAAGCGGAAAAAAATCACTGATCCGTGTGATAGAAGATTTTTTTCTAGTAGACTCTGGAAAGGTTATTAGTATTTTACTTGCCATACAATAAGGGCCTCTGCTGGCACAGTATATAAGGCTGCTAACTAGGTCAGTGGTTCAAACCCCCCAGCCACTCCAGAGGGAGGACAATGGGGCAATCTACTTCCATAAAGATTTACAGACTTGAAAACTCAATGGCAATGTTTTTTTTTTTTTTTTGCCACACAGCAGTCATAAAATAGTAACAAAGGTCATAAAATGGTTCCAAGGCTCAGAACCATGTTTTAAAATGCTTTCCATTGTTTTGGGGACTGTTCCTTTATAATCATCTTTTTTAGATAAAATTAGAAACTGATTATGATAGTTGAGAATGAATCCAACTGAGTATTAGTATCAAAGGTACCTGATGGAAACAGAAGCAGCTTGGGAGTAAAGACACCACCAGTGAACTCTTGGCAGGAAAACGGGCAGATTCCTAAAGTTCTGGACCTGAGTTTGATTCGTTCTTTACCACAAAAGAGTAGACACAGATCTGTGCATATCAATTTGTTCTACAGCCTCACAGAGCTGCTAGCTCTGGGAACCCCAAATGTGCTTTTTTTTTTATTCCAGTTGCCACCAATTCTGACTCATGGTGACCCTGTGTGTGTCAGAGAACTGAGCTCCTTACAGTTTTTAATGGCTGACTTTTCAGAAGTAGATCGCCAGAAATTTCTTCTGAGTGCCCATAGGTGGACTCAAACCTCTAACCTTTTAGTTAGCAGCTGAGCATATTAACCGTTTGCAGCACCTATGGACTCCTATGTGTCTGGGTACTGGCTTCTAATTGTAAGAAAAATTCAAGCCTGGATTAAAGCTATTTAGTTTTTAAAAAGAAAGATTTAGTGTAAACTATATTTACTGTTAGTAACTGTTCATGAGAAGGTACCAGATTGTAGACACGCATGGAGTTCTTTAAATCTCTTCTCAAGCAAACTGTGTATAATATTTCTTAAAACCCAATTCTTACAAAGAGACACTTGATTGTAATTACTTGTTCTCATGGAAATATTAAGAAACCCTGGTGGTGCAAAAGTTAAGTGCCGAAAGGTGGGCAGTTCAAACCCACCTAGTGGTCCCATAGGAAAAAGACCTGGAGATCTGCTTCTGTAAAGATTACAGCCCAGAGACCCCTACAGGGCAGTTCTACTGTCACATGGGGTCACTCTGAATTGGAATCAACCTAACAACACAATATGGAAAGATGATGTAAGGAGGCACCAACTGTAGCAGCCACTCAGAGTGCAGGAGCAGTGCCATGAGAAAACGAAGAGCCCCATGTACATTACCGCCTTGAAAACTCAGGCACAGTAGAAATTTTGGATTTCCTTTAAGAAAGTTTTTATTTATTTACCTTTCACATGACATTTCACGCTACTTGTCAGTTTCGAATGAAACTACAAAGCCAGTGTGTTTTAATGGGAACACTTTTTGGTTTGTGAGCCATCTGAACTTTTGTTCTCTCCATGTATATCTTAAAGAGGAAGTCTTTGCTCACCTTCTAGCTTGCAAATCCCTTTTAACCCTGCTCCTCCAACTGATAACCTTTCGCTGAACATCAGGTATTTCTATCAATTAAAAGGTGGACCAAGCCACTCCAAGCAGAGACTACTGGAAACACTGGCTGACTTAGAAAGAAGGCAACTGATCAACTGATGCACTGGTATGGGTGACAGGACAGGTGCTTCATAGGACTGGAAAATGACAGGTGATTCCAGATAGGGAATCTGAGCTGAATGGGGAAGCGAGCATGCATGTGCACAACTGGTACGCACAGACAGGAAGAAAGAGCCAGACATCTTCTAGCACTTTATTAATATCCCCAACCTGCTAACCATTATTTAATTAACTGATTCCCTCACTCAAAATCAGCTACATCTGTTCACTTCCGCAGCCACACAATAAGACTCTTGGTAAATCAGAGACGAAAACATATAGCTGGAAACATTATTACTCAAAACAAACAAACAAAAACATTAATCTTGTAATAAAGGATTTTAGGGAGTACAAGGAACCTTCAATTACTCAGTGCCCGTGCCTTTACAATAGATTCCAAAACGATGAGATGATAAATTCTCTACAGTTCTCTTCTACTAGACTACACATCTAACAATATCAGCTGTAAAGTCCTATTTTTTCATTGACTTCTATTATGAAACTGGAGTTGTGTTGCTAGGAAAAAATGTTGCTATCCAATTTGGGATATAATAAAATTACACATAGAATGAAAATGAACCATCTAAAAACCATATATTTATAAAAGAAAACTGATAACCTGTAATGATGTGGTTTCCTAAAACTAAAAATGCTTAATGGGAAAATAGGGTATAATACAGAAACAAAAAAACAGGAGTTACAGCTATCAGTCTTTTAATAAAACCAAACCAAATTCATTGCCATCGAGTTGGTTCCCACTCAGCTACCCTAAAGGCCAGAGTAGAACTGTCCCATAGGGTTTCTAAGGCTGTGATCTTTACAGAAGCAGACTGCCTCATCTTTCTCTGTAAAGTGGCTGGTGGGTTCAAATCACTGAGTCTTCAGATAGCAGCTAAGTGCTGTAATCACTGTGCCACCAGAGTTCTTTATCCGTCTCATAATAGAAGTAGCAAAACTTAAAAGATTAAGCCATTGGATTAAATCAGTGATTCCCAAGGTGTGTTCCACACACTATTCACTGGTGATCGTAACAGTTTATGCCAGCAGTTTTCAAAATTTGGATCTAAATAAACCTTTGGAACAACTTCCTGGTTAGGAAAGAGGACTGAGAGCCCCAGAGGTTTGCTGTTCCACTCCCTCCGACCCCTGGGTGGGGTAGTCCCTGAAAGGGCTCTCTATCAACCTTCAGAATCCTATAGCACATTTCTAAAACTACTGATTGAATAGAGAGCTTAGAGGGAAGCTTAGATATCCAGACAGAATTTACTGATGATGGCAAAATACTTATCATTAATGACCAGTAGCTAGAGTGTATAGGCCTTATTACATGTGTAATTGAAGCTAAACACTACAATTAGCTCATGAGCCACTAATGAAGATGACCCAGATTCCAGGAGTTCCCGAGTTTGAGAATGTGTAACTTTCATGCAACTCATGAATTTATTAAGTGTTAACCAACACAACCATAAATATCTCTAATTGTGGAAGAATGTTTAGCTTATTGTTACCTTGGAACTAGCCAGAGCAAGTCAATGATTCCTGGGAAGAAGGCTGCAGTATCTTAAAAATTGTTGCTTTACCAGGAAATTACTCTCTAAAGTAAAACCAGCTCAGCTGAAATGCTCATTCACCTAATACTCCTGTCAGTCCTAATGAGGCCATGGAGTCTGTTTTGACTCCTACGAGAGCAAGCAAGCTTTAGTTCTTTATTCCCAGTAAGAAAATATACACCTAGTAGCTAGCAATGAACTTACCAAAGCCTGTACTCTGGACAAATGCATGATTCAGACCAAATGTGTGTATGTGTGTGCACACATGTGTGCATGTGCACATGCACGCACACACACCTATGCCAGGGTTTCTCAACACTGACACTATTGACATTTGAGGCTCAGTAATTTTTTGTTGTGGAGGGATGGCCTGGGCATGTTAGGATGTTTAGCAGTATCCCTGGCTTCTACTCACTAGATGCCAATAGTACCCCACCCTCAGTTGTGACAATCTCCAGACATTGCCAAATATTCCTTGAGAAGCTAGTTTCCCCTTCCCAGTAGAAACCACTGATTTATGTAGCTGCATCACTGGTCATGGAACTACACTGGGTACACAGTGCTCTCCTCCTAATGGTGAGCAGAACTGCAGAATTTCAGTGCCAAACCTGCAAAAACAATCTAAGAAATGAGCCCTTCATGGCACAAATGAGGACACTGAAGCCCCAGAGAAGTTACACGATGTTTTTATCTATAAGAGACAATGGCTTCGACTGCATGTCCTAAAGTACAAGACAAATGGCACTAGTTCCTTAAGTTGTTCCTCCAAAAATGGGTTCTGTGGTCCAGAAATGCTTTCCATCAAATCTTCCTCTTAGACATTACTAAATCACATGCATACTGTAAAGGCTTTGAGAAAGTTCTACAGTAAAGAACTACAGAAAGCCTGTTTAATTACCCAGATTCTGACCCCAGGCCCTTTTCCCCTGGTTGCAGCCCCACAAACAGGAAGCTGATTACAGCCCCACAAACAGGAAGCTGAGCCCATTTGCCCTGACAAGTGTGCGTGAAAAAGAAGGCAACTCTGCTCAACTACAGTCACAAGGCTGTTTTCCTGTCCACGGCATTTCAAAATCCCCTTTGAGGTATGTACTATTCCAGTTTTCAGCTGGGGCATTGACCTGAGGGAAGAAGCATTCTCTGTGAATCCAGTTTGGCTTGCTGTTGGAATGGCACATTATGTCAATCAATCTATCCTTAAATGAGTACTTGTATGTACCTGGCACTGTGCTAGGCACCAAAGAAGCTCCAAAAGAAGGTTTCTTCTGAAGTCCTCTCTGACCATCCCAATGATCCTTCCACGTGGATCCTACTGTTCTTATTGTTTTTGCCATTCATTTGGCACTTAGCACGTCCTGCCTTGTTGGTGTGTGTGAACCTTCTTCTGATGTGAACAACTCTTCTTTCCTCAACTTGACTACAATCTCCTTGCTCTAGCAGGACAAAACCAAAATACCAAACCAACCCATTGCTGTTGAGTCAATTCCAACTCACAGCAATCCTACTGCACAGAGTAGAACTGCCCCATAGGGTTTTACAAGGCTGAAATCTTTCCGGAAGCAGACTGCCACATCTTTCTTCTGGGGAGGAGTTGACGGATTCAAACTAATGAACTTTCAGTTAGCAGCCAAGCACTTAACCACTGTGCCACCAGGGCTCCTTCTAGCAGGGCAGAGACTGTATTTTATCCATTTCTTATTCCTTTAGCATATCACTGCAGGCTGAGGAGGATAAGATCTTTCTGGAAAAAATGTGTTTAATGTAAACAGCATTTTACTGTAAGCTGGTGATCAAGGAAAGGCCTGGGTTTAAGCACAAAAAGGTTTCCCTAGTGAGAAACATGTTTACCTGGTCCCTGTAACTCTTTTATAGTTGTCCTTGGAATACACTGCTAGAATGCTGACACCCGAGCCCATGTTAACCAGCAACATAGGGTATGGATTGTCAAGGCAGTACGGCTTTTTTTGACACAATTCCGGATTTGTGGGATTTTCAAAATAGTAACATTCTGGCTTGCCATTGAAGCCGACAGAATCGACGTAAAGCAGGCCCTGAATCAGACAGTCCAGTTCATCCAGTTTATGGAGTTGCAGATCAGCAATCTGAAAGAGAACAAGACTTTGTGAGAGAGACTGTGACCACCACAGGGGAGCCTAAGAGGCTGCAGCAGGACTTAAGACTGGGTCATTCACACTGAAAGCATGGGAAAGCCCTTGTAACACCAAACGGTGACATACTGGCGATACTGTTACCCCACTGGAAAAGTAGCATTACCAGACTGCATGCTGCCCACCAGGCTCTAAAGGAGGGACCTGGCTGGAAAGGCATTCATTAGCATGTGAAGAGGTGGAAGCTGGCCTCCTTCCCCCAGGTGCCTAATTCCTAGAACCTAGGAATGCAACCTTATTTGGAACAAAAGTTTTGCAGGTTTAATTAAGTTAAAGATCTTGAGATGATTATCCAGGTGGACCCTAAATCCATTGACAAGGATCCTTATAAAAGACATACATGGGAGCTTTGATTGACAAGGAGGAGAATGTGAAGATGGAGGCAGCAATTGGAGTGATGCAGTCCAAGTCAAGAAATGAGAAGTCACTGGAAGCTGGAAGAGACAAGGAACTGAACCCCCCAAGAGCCTCTGGAAGCAGTGTAGCCCTGCTGACACGCTGGATTTTGGACTTCTGGCCAAAATTTCTCAGTGAGAGAACAATTTTCTATTGTTTTAAGCAACCAAGTTTGTGATAATTTTTTATAGCAGCCATAGGAAATGAACACTATGCCATCCAGAGGGGGCTCTCCCACAGGGTGAGAGTATTCAGAAAGCAGCAAGAATCCTACACTTTCCTGCCACAGGGGTTCATGAGGTCCCAAGGGAACCTGGGAACTGGGAAGAACCTTCTCAGGGCTCACAAAGCCCAACTACCCTTCCCAAGTTCAGGCTGTGAAGTTGGACCTGGCTTTGAAATTCTAACTCCAGTGCTTACTCAACTGAAGATTGTGGGCAAGGTATTTAACTTCTTAAACCTCAGCTTACTCATCTGTAAAATGAGGATAATAATAATAATGCCCACTGTTTAGTGCTGTTGTGAAGATCACATGATAATAATAAACGTAAAATGTTGACACAGGGATTGGCACATACCAAGATCTCATAAACATTGGCTTTTTGTTAATAGCCAAGTGGCCCCACAGTGTCCCACTTCTATGAGACAAAAAGTGCTACTCTCCTACGTACAGGACAAAAAAGGGGAATGAAATAGCTATGGATTAGCCTTAGGGACGGGTGGTCAGTTTGTACCCACAAAAATTTACTCCATAATCTTCTCGAGTGGTACAGTAAAACCTTTTAGAGAACAACAACAACAAAAACCCAAACCCACTGCCAGCGAGTCGATTCTGACTCATAGTGACCCCTACTGGGTTTCTGAGAAGGTTAATCTTTACAGAAGTAGATTGCCCAGTCTTACTTCCGTGGAGTGGCTGGTGGGTTTGAATTACCAACCTTCTGGTTAGCAGTCAAATGCTTTAGGCACTGTGCTACCAGATCTCCTTCTGTTAGAGGAGGAAAATGCAGTATTTTCCACTACGAGAGAGAGACTGAATAGCAGTAAGACTGTACCCTGTCAAGGGCAGAAAATGTGTGAGACGAGGAAAAACAGGGCATTCCCATCGAGTTCCAGCTTTCACTGCATTACTATTAATCTGCAGGTATGGGTTGGTGATTATTCTCCATGGACAGAAAAAAAAATCTAACAATTATCAACAAGAAACTAAGCCAATGATGCTACACCACATCAACTGATCCAAAGATAATTTATAAGGTCTAACTTAGATTTCTTCTTCTTCTTCTTTTTTAAACCTTTTTAAGAGAACAATAGCTAATATTTGTAGATTGCTCACTACAACGGGCACTTTACTTGTACCAAAACCAAACCATACCTATTGACATGAAGTCAATTACAACTTACCAAAACCAAACCACACCTATTGACATGAAGTCAATTACAACTCACAGTGACTTTATAGGACAGAGTAGAACTGTACTACTACTAAGGATTTCAAGGCTATAAATCTTTCTGGAAGCAAACTGCCACACCTTTCTCCCATGGAGCAGCAGGTGGGTTTGAAACAGACCTTTCTGTTAGTAGCTGAGTGCTTAACCACTGCACCACCAGGTCTCCTTTTACTTGTGCCACTCATTTAATTTTCATAAAAAAACCCTCCATACTGTTATCCTCATTTTATGGTTGAGACTTACAGAGAATAAACAATTTTCCCAAAGTCATATAACTAGCAAGTATCTACTGTTCTATTGTTTGCTGCCATAATGGGTCCTGCTTCTAGGGTCTGGAAACAACCTATTTAAGTACTATGATTAGATATTTTTACCAAAAGACATCATCTTCACTATAAAAATTATTGCTAGAAGACACTTTTGACTTTGTACCACTCATTTGAATTTCCTACTCAACAAATTCTATCAACTCTACTGAGCACAGTTAGTTACACAGGTTACCAGTGAGGAGGTAGAATTATTCTTGATACATACAGACAAACATTCTAAATGATACTTGATGAAAAGTAAATCTATCCCATAAATGGTTCCATTTCATTCTGGATGAAATGCATGTAATTATACACATTTTAAAGGAGCTCTGGTAGTGTAGTGCCTAAGGCATTTGACTGCTAACCAGAAGGCTGGCAGTTCAAACCCACCAGCCACTCCTCGGAAGGAAGGCAGGACAATCTACTTCCGTAGTGATACCTTCTCGGAAACCCAAGGAGGGGTCACTATGAGTCAGATCTGGCTGGACGGCAGTGAGTTTTGGTTTACACACATTTTAAGGAGGAGACACTGGGTGGTGCAAACAATTAATGGACTCAGCTGTCAACCAAAAGGCTGGAGGTACGAATCTACCCAGAGGCACTTCAGAAGAAAGACCTGGTGATTTACTTCTTTTTCAGAAAAAAACCAGTCACTGAAAACTCTAGGAGCACAATTCTGGTGACTCATGGGGTCACCAACAGTCAGAACCAACTCAATAGCTATCCCCCCCCCCCCCCATTAACCTATTCCATTGCACTTAGAGCATTCGTCACCTTTGGCTTGTTTTCTGGTTCACTGGGTGGCCCTTAGCATCATGGTCAAAGGCTTCTTCTCCATAATACTTGCTTAATAAACATTTGTTAAATGGGACAGAGGAAGCGTTACCACCTCTTGGATCACTCCAAACTGAAAAGGAGCAATTTCATCAACCAGTCTTGAACCAGGTTAACCTGCTTAAAAATTAATCAGAGGTCAATCAACAATATTGACATCCATGTCCAGAGCCAACATCATAAACACAGACAAAGACAGTTTGTCCAGTTGGACATCCTGAAACTATGCTAGGGAAGAAGAGAAAACCTGTCAAAGCAAATAAACTAAGCACGTACAACTCTGACCTAAAAGGAAATAACGTTATCTCACCTTTCCCCTCAAAATCATCTTCAGACAGAGTGCTAGCAGCAAACAAACACCTCTTTTACACATTTTACTGAGGGATGGATATTTCTGAAGCCTGAGATCACAATCCTACAGACTGAGAAACAGATATTAGTCACTTTCATGGAGACTTCCAGAAGCCTTCCTAAAAAGTGTTCATCATTCAGGAAAAAAGGACAGGCCCCTAAACGGAAGCAATGAGGCAGACAGCTACTTGGGTTTTGAAACAAAGCTACCTGAAATTCAGAACAAAGATATTAATCCATTCAACAAACTTTGTAGTTTGTTAGTACAGTTTTGTAGAAAGCTTAAATCAGCATGTTTAGATCCAGTTATTGAGACATGCTCTGGGCTTAGTTTTCTACCAGGAGTAACAAAGTCAAATGCCTATAGGAGACAGTGCCCACTGCCGTTGAGTCTATTCCGACTCATAGAGACCCTATAGGACAGAGCAGAACTGCCCCATAGGGCTTCCAAGGCTGTAAATCTTTACAGGTGACTGTTTCATCTTTCTCCCACAGAGTGGCTGGTGGGTTTGAACCACTGACTTTTGGTTTAGCAGCCCAATGCTTTAACCATGGTACCACCAGAGCTCCTTCTGCTTTTTATAATGGAGAGTAAACGATGAGAAATCTGAAATATCAGATTCAGTCAACATGCAGATGAGGCGTCAATTAATTTGAACTTAACTTTGTAACCAAGATTTGCTGGTAAACATCAGCTGTCTGGAATCAAAAGGCTTGGGTTTTTGTTTTTTTTTTAGCATCTGCCAATTTCTGTGTGGTAATCACGTCTACCGAAAACTGCTTGCTCTTGGCTGCTAACAAAAGGTTAACAATTAGAACCCATCCAGCAGCTCTGTGGAAGAAAGGCCTGGCCATCTGCTTCCATAAATATTGTTGTTGTTGTTAAGTGCTGTCGAGCCGGCCCTGACTCATAGCGACCCATCCTTGAGTTTCTGAGGTGATATCACTATGGTAGTAGATTGCTCAACCTTCCTTCCAAGGAGTGGCTGGTGGGTTTGAACC
>NW_006921705.1:9203156-9229234 GCF_000298275.1 Orycteropus afer afer
AATTCATACTGAAGACTGCAGTCTTTGATCTTCATCATTAAGTGCTTCAAGTCATCTTCACTTTCAGCAAGCAAGGTTGTGTCATCTGCATATTGCAGGTTGTTAATGAGTCTTCCTCCAATCCTGATGCTGTGTTCTTCTCCATATAGTCCAGCTTCTTGGATTATTTGCTCAGTGTATAGATGGAATGAGTATGGTGAAAGGATACAACCCTGATGCACACCCTTGCTGATTTTTTGCAGTTTCCCTTTGTTCTGTTCGAATGACAGCCTCTTGGTTCCTCTTAAGCACAATTAAGTGTTCTGGAATTCCCATTCTTCTCAATATTATCCATAATCTGTTATGATCCACACAGTCAAATGCCTTTGCATTGTCAATGAAACACAGGTAAACATCTTTCTGGTATTCTTTGCTTGCAGCTGCACCATCTAAAAAGGCAATGATATTCCTTGCTTCCCAGTTTGAATTTTTGGCAGTTCTCTGTCAATATACTGCTGTAATTGTTTTTGAATTATCTTCAGCAAAATTTTACTTGCATGCGATATTAATGATATTGTTAGATAATTTCCTTATTTTGTTTGATCATCTTTCTTTGGAACAGTTACAAACATAGATCCAATCCAATCAATTGGTTAGGCAGTTGTCTTCTAAATTTTGGAATAAACAAGTAAGCGCCTCCAGCATTTCATCTGTTGGTTGAAACATCTCAGTGGGTATTCTGTCAATTCCTGGAGACTTGTTTTTTTGCCAGTTCCTTCAGTGCAGCTTGGACTTCTTCCTTCAGTGCTATTGGTTCTTGATCATATGCTACCTCCTGAAATAGCTGAATTCTTTTTTGTACCATGACTGTGTAATTCTTCCACCTTCTTTTGATGCTTCCTGCATCATTTTAATATTTTTCCCATAGAATCCTTCAATATTGTAACTTGAGGCTTGAATTTTTTCCTCAGTTCTTTCAGCTTGAGAAATGCTGAGTGTGTGTGTATTCTTCCCTTTTGGTTTTCTAACTCCAGGCCTTTGCAAATTTCATTATAATACTTTGTCTTCTCGAGCTGCCCTTTGAAATCTATTGTTCAGCTCTTTAATTTTATCATTTCTTGCACTTGCTTTAGCTACTACCTATTCAAGAGCAAGTTTCAGAGTAGCTTCTCACATCTATTTTAATCTTTTCTTCCTTTCCTGTCGTTTTAATGATCGTTGCTTTCTTATGTATAATGTTCTTGATGTCATCCCACAACTCATCTGGTTTACAGTGATTGGTGTTCAATGAGTGAAATCTATTCTTCAGATGCTCTGTAAATCCATTTGTGATATAATCAAGTCCTATTTTGGGTCTCATGGACTTGTTTTAATTATCTTTGGCTTCAACTTGAACTTGCATACGAGCAATTGATGATCTGTTCCACAGTCAGTTCCTGGCATTGTTTTGACTGAAGATAGTGCATTTCTCCATCACATCTTTCCACAGATGTAGTCGACCTGGTCCCTGTGTATTACGTCTGGCAAGGACCATGAGTATAGCTGCCATTTATGTTGCTGAAAAGGTATTTGCAATGAGTAAGTCATTGGTTTTCCAAAATTCTATCATGTGATCTCTGATGTCATTTTTATCACCAAGGCCTTATTTTCCAATTACCAATATGCATTCTAATCACCAGTAATAATCAATAAATCTTGATTGTATGTTTGGTCAATTTCAGACTGCAGAAGTTGGTAAAAAACCTTCAGTTTCTTCATCTTTGGCTTTAGTGTTTGGTGTGTAAACTTGAGTAATAGCAGTATTAACTGGTCTTCCTTGTAGGTGTATGAATATTATTCTATCACTGACAGGACTGGACTTCAGGATAGATCTCAAAACAATCTTTTTGTTGATAAATGTGATGTCATTCCTATTCATTTTGTCATTCCTGGCATAGTAGATCATATGACTGTCTGATTCAAAACGGCCAGTACCAGCCCATTTCTACTCCCTACTGCCTAAGATATTCATCTTTGTATGTTCCCTTTCATTTTTGACAACTTTCAATTTTCCTGGTTTCATACTTTGTACATTCTACATTCTAATTATTAATGGATGTTTAGAGCTGTTTCTTCCCATTTTGAGTATGCCCTATCAGCAAAAGCAGGCCCTATCAGCAAAAGCAGGACCTAAAAGCAAGCTTTACTCCATCCATGTCCTTAAGGTCATTTCTACCTTGACAAGGCAGTTCTTCCCCAGTCATATTGTGAGTGCCTTCCAACCTGAGGGGCTCCTCTTCTGGCACTATATCAGACAATGTTTCTGCGCTATTCATATTCCAGTGATATATCAGTGTTTCACTGCTATTCATAAGGTTTTCAGTAGCCAATTCTTTGACAAGTGGATGGCCCCTTCTTTTTTCCCAGTCTGTCTTAGCTGGAACCTCTGCTGAAAACATGTTCACTATGGGTGACCCTGCTGGTATTTGAAACACCAGTGGTATTGCCTCCAGCCTCACAGCAACATGCAAGCAACCACAGTATGACAAACTGACAGACAAGTGGTAGAAGGAAGCTATTATTTTATCTGTAAGATGGGGGAAAATAATAATAAAGGAAGCTATTATTTTCCCATCTTGCAGATGAAATACACTGGGCTTAGCCAAGCTAAGTAATGTACTCAAGATCTCGAGGTTTGCAAGTAGAGGAAGTGGTAAAATTAGAAAAACTTTCGAACTACAACTATGATAAATTAACATTACTCTGCACTGTACCAAAGTCGCCCAAGTAAGTATGGGTATAGGGTTCTCAAACTGTAGATGCATCAGAACCACTTGGAAGGCTTGCTAAAATACAGACTGTTGGGCCCCATGTCAGAATTTCTGCTTGTGTTTCTATCAGTATAGAAACTGTTGCTCCTGGAACCACACTTTGAGAACAACTGAGGCAGCAAGGTGAATGTATTTGGAGCTGAGGTGCTGAGACTGAGTCCATTTCCACACCCAGTGGAGTGATAACTGGGGTTTGGTAAAGTCATAATCACCCTAATAGCACCTGTCTTAGAAAACTCATGGGTCGTTTAAAAAAATCAAATGGGATGGTTGCATGAAAATCCTTTTAGAAGGATAAAATACTATCCTCATGAGTTTAATTATGTGAGAAGAAATAAAATAACAGAGGTCTTCTCATCTCAAGTTGAAATGCATTTAAGAATCCCATTTCCAAACTGAAGACTCTACCTTTTAAAGGAAATTCAGTAATTCCCTATATGCTAATGTTAGAAAAATATGTGTCTTAAACACAAGGTGGGAGCTCTGGTAGCATAGTGGCTAAGACAACTTGCCTGCTAACCAGAAGGCTGGTGGTTCAAACCCACCAGCCACTCCTCGGAAGGAAGGTTGGGCAATCCTACTTCTGTAGTGATACTGCCTCGGAAACCCAAGGAGGGGTCGCTATGAGTCGGGTCTGACTCGACGGCACATAACAACAACAACAACAACAACAACAAACACAAGGTATTGTAAGAGTATATATACTTCAGCTCAGTCTGTCAAATGTAACAAAACAGTTAACTAAATAAATCTGGTAAAAACTATCCAAGAGGTTCCGTACCTACTGCCTGAGAGGATTCAATGGACCCACCCCAAACCAATTATATTACTCAATTGGAGTTGAGAAATGGGTCATTTCAGCACACATTTTATACCTATGGCAGTCACCTGCCAAGTGCAGGGCTGGCGGTTCAAACCCACCAGCTGCTCCCTACCTGGTAGACTGGGCCGTCTCTTTCGGGAGCTCTGGTAGTGTAGTGTCTAAGACACTTGACTGCTAACCAGAAGGCTAATGGTTCAAACCCACCAGCCACTCCTCGGAAGGAAGGCTGGGCAATCTACTTCTGTGGTGATACTGCCTCGGAAACCCAAGGAGGGGTTGCTATGAATCGGGTCTGACTCGACAGCACATAACAATAACAACAACAACCCTTTTCAGGGTGCCAGGGTGCTTTTGCTGATTCTGGCTCCATAAATCAAGCTGTAAGTGGCAGAAAAGATTATCTTACTAAACCAAGAACAACTTGCATATAAGATGGCTATGAATTACAAATTACATTCAAAGCCCTTTTCTCTTCACAAAATGGGCTTTACAGACACCTGAGAGAAAGATGGATTCCAAACATGTTTGGTGCCTGAGAAATACAACAAAACCTCAAAGATGGCTTCTTCCTTCCTTACCCATTGATGCAAGGGGTCATACATGAGGGCCATGGGCCAAAAGGGTCAAGCTGGAACAAAGTACAGAATGACGGTGTCTCCTAACCCTTACACCTCTGCACAGATCTGTCTGGGTTAACAGAAGGAAGCAAACTAATGATCCTGTCTGAATGGTCCACTTAGATTTAGAGATTTCACATATCCACAATCACCCTACCCCTCCTGATGGTTTTTTCCACCACTATTAACTTTTGAGACTGGTTCCCTTGGAGATTTCTGGCATAAGGAAGGCCAATCATTGGGTCATCACATCCTGAAAAATATGATGACAGCAATCAGAAAATCCTTTCCTCTGCCCTAAATCTCAAATCAACCCAAAAAGATTATTGTTATAGCCTGTTTGTTCAATGCTTTTTTTTTTTTAAAGTAATTAAATGGTTCACTTTTAACTTCTAACTAACATTAGGCTTGGGCTGAACGAAAAACAGGAAAAATACCTTTTGTAATGAAGAGCTAGCTGGACAGAAACAATGATGTTTTCTATAAAATTTCCATTGTTAAGAATACTCTTGTTAAAGTTAAGAAGTGTGGCTGTAGATGAATATGTAAGAATTGGTACATTAAATATTCTAGTAGGTTCTTAAAAAAACAAACAATCTACCCCCCACAGCATACAGACAGTGAGAATAAACACAAAGTTAACTGAAAGCTACAGTGCCAGCTGTCTGGTACATAGCCATGCATGATTACCCTCTTGAAGAGATGAAAACTGTGGCAGGAGTACCACCTTTTTTAAAAGATGGGACTCTCTGCTGGCTTATCAATTTCGTGGATCTTTTAGTCAGGTGTTTTCTTTTGTGTTCCGTTTTGGTAAATCATTAATTTTGAAGACTAATTTTTACCAGTCAGAAATCTGGTTGTGATAGTGATCCTAAAAATTTTAAAAGCATAAGGATGGATGGGTGGAGGGAGGGAGGAGCAAGCGAGAAAGAAAGGAAGGAGGAAGGCAGAAAGGAAGGAAGAAGAAATACAGTTTTTGTTCAATTCAAAGTATTCTACCCAGGGGTCCAATTTAAGGCTTGTATTCCTTCCTGTACACCCTAAATTGTATGAAGATTAGTTATCATTATCTAAGGATTTAAGTACATTTTTTATATATGAAAGGGTACAGTCATCAAACATTATAATTACTAATTCAAGGTCTGCTGAACAGCTTTTATTTAGCTCCATTCACACAGATTGTTAAAAATTCTCTGTACAAAGTGGTACTACAGCAAAAACAAAGATTTTATACAACAATAGGAATTTACAAGTATGTATATGCAAAGCTTCATTATTTCTCAAATTGTTTAATAGTATATATATTGATCCTTTAATGCTAAGTAAGCACCTCCAATTTCTATTCTGGAAAGAGAGAGTGAGCTTGATTTAAGGATACCTGTGGGCCTTAACAACGTTTGCTCTGCCTAAAATACTCTTCCCCCGATGCCTTCATGGTTCCCTCTATTACTTCTTCATACCTCTGCTCCCATGTTACTTTGTCACACATAGGCCCTTCTAACACTCCCTATCCCCCTTGTCCAGCTTTTTTGCCCTCCATAACATCAAGGGGCCCTGGTGGAACAAAATGAGCACTGGTTGCATAGTGCCTAAGGCATCTGACTGACTGCTAACCTGAAGGCAAGTGGTTCAAACCCACCAGATGCTCCACGGAGGAAAGATGGGGCAATCTACTTCTGCAAAGATTTATCACCTTAGAAACCCAATGGGGGTTGGTATTAGTCTGAATCAACTCAATGGCAGCGAGTTTGATTGGTTTGGTATAACATTTCTCATAATTTGGTATCTTCTTTGTTCACCTGCTTATTCAATTATTGACTGTTTTCCTCCATTAGAATATAAGCTCAAGGGGGACAGGGGCTTTGTTTTATTCACAACAGTACCTGGCACATAGTACTCAAACAATGCAATGCACTGCCATTGAGTAGGATCTGACTCATAGTGACCCCTCCTTGGGTTTCTGAGGTGGTATCACTATGAAAGTAGATTGCCCAACCTTCCTTCTGAGGAGTGGCTGGTGAGTTTGAACCGCCAGCCTTCTGGTTAGCAGTCAAATGCCTTAAGCATTATACTACCAGAGCTATTTGTTGAGTGAGTGAATGAATATTTACGAAAGAGAAAGATAAACCTACTCAGCATTCTAAAAGCTTCATAAACTCTGGAAGGATAGGGACACATCACTAGCAAACAGGCTGTAGGATTTGTCCTTTTCAATTCTCTTTACTTTGGTCAAGACTGAGCATGGAAACAGAAGGCATCTCATATACTTTTCTTTTGCAGACGTATGCTGGCCTGGCTAGGTTGTTTGGCAGATATTATGCACTGGCTCTCAGTTCCAGTCTATTCATTAGGTTCCAACAGCTTAGCCTGATTAAAGAAGCAGAAACTTCTTTATTTCAGTTGTATTCATGTGAGAGCTGGACAATGAATAAGGAAGATCAAAGAAGAGTTAATGGTTTTGAGTTGTGGTATTGGTGAAGAATATTGAAAGTACTATTGACTGCTAAAAGAACTAACAAATCTGTCCTGGAGTAAGTGCAGCCGGAATGTTCCTTGGAAGTGAGAACGGCCAGACTTTGTCTCACCTACTTTGGTCATGTTGTTAGAAGGGACCATTCCCTGGAGATGGATATCATGCTTGGTAAAGTGGAGGGTCAGAGAGAAAGGGGAAGACCCTCAATAAGATAGATTGACACAGTGGCTGCAACAATGGGCTCAAATATAGCAAGGATTGTAAGGATGGTGCAAGACTGGGCAGTGTTTCATTTTGTTGTACACAGGGTCAAGATGAATCACAACTGATTTGATGGCACCTAACAACTATAGTTCAGAACTTTAAGAAACACAATTGCATGGCCAATGTGTATCGAGTAACTTTCTCCCAGAACATAGATCACCACAAGGGAGGGATGGAGGCACCACAGAGGTTGCATAGATCCTCCAGGTCACCTGGGTTCCATTCATGCTCCATTGTGGAGATGGACCAGATGTGGTATCCAGGGACCCAGCAGGCTCCCAGCATTGGCGGTAGGTCAGCATTTTCGTCTAACTCAGAATTGAGCTGATGCCCCAGCTCTTACCCAGAAGGCACTCTGAGAGCCCCTTAATCTCTTTAAGTTTTCTCATCTATGTAGCAAAAGATCACTATACTCCCTACTGTCCAAAGATCATACCTAGTTCTGATATCCTAGAAAGTCCTTCCTTCTTCTACTTCATCATCACTGTTTTGCAAATGATGAAACTGATGCCCACAGTGGGGACATAACTTACCCAAAGTCATCCACCTGGTTAAACACAAAGCCAGGACTAGAACTCAGGTTCAATGCTTTTTTCATTATGTATTTAACTTTAACATCTATGGATCTCAACCTTCTAGCTTCAAAACTCTTCGACCCTTGGACCACTTTGGTGGAACAAAAGTGCCATGGGTCACTGAAATAAGTGGCAGCATCAAACTCTACTGCTGGGTACAGAAAGTAGCCAGAGAAGAAAAAAAGACAAAACCTGAGCACAAGTGGCCCCACGTAGGATACTGCTGTAGTACTCTATTGCCAGCTTTGGAGAAACTGCTTGCTATAATCAATGAGATAAATGGTACTACTTTAGATGACACAAATAAAATGGTTTGCAATTATGTTGTTATTACTGTTAGGTGCTGCTGAATCAGTCCCGACTCCTGGCGACTCTGTACAACAGGACCAAACGCTGCCTGGTTCTGTACCATCCTCACAAATCACTACTGTGTTTGAGACCATTGCTGGAGCCACTGTGTCAATCCATCTCACCGAGGGTCAAATACCAGGCAAAATACATTCCAGAAATAAGATTAATGATAGATCTTATAACAAGATTGTATTATATTAGTTCCCTGACAAAATGCCAGGAATCTGCATGCCAGGCTTTGAGAAGATGTATTATTTTACAACTTATTTCCCTATAGCTTTAACACAGCTGCACATGGCCAACATATATTGGATAAATTTCTCCCAGAACATACATCATCCCAGGGGAGGAATAGAGACATCCAAAGACATTGCATAAATCTTCTAGGTCACCTGGGCTCAATTCAGGTTTCTTTTGGAGATGGACCCCACGTGGAGTGTCCTTGAGGGACCAAGAGGGCTCTCACAGGACTAGAAGTGGGCAAGACTAATTCTAAAACTTCCAATTCCTTCTTCTATGTTCAATCATTCTGTTTATTTGTTGCTGAGAAGATTGTGACTTACAGCAACCCATGTATGCAGAGTAGAACTGCTCCACAGGGTTTTTAAGACTGTGATTTTTCAGAAGTAGATCACCAGGTCTGTCTTTCAAGGCAACTCTGGGTGGATTTGAACCACCAACCTTTCAGCTAGTAGTTGAGTGCTTAACCGTTTGTGCTACCCAGTTGCCTGTTTATCTAGCTCTCTTTATATTCCAAACTACATCTACATCTATTATTTATTTCATTGTATTCTTACAAATTTCTATGAGACGAGGATCAACATTACCAAGATTATTATCTTGACTGTAAAAGGTAGAGGAATTGGAACACACAGATGCTGTGGGATTGTTATATAAAGAGAAGCTTTGGACTGTATATAACTCGCCCATATCCCCGTATCTTCTATTTGGATTTGTGGAATCTAAATGAGTAATGAATGCAGAGGTTATGTACTGTCAGTCAGGATACAATGTTATTCTAATTTATAGAATCATACTTCCTAAATGGTATTCTATAATAAAGGAACTCACCTACAAATGGGACCAAAGATTTCATTTTTTTCCAAGTGAAACTTCTAAATGACATTAATCAAAAAGCATACTTCAGTGTAGTAAACTACATGGTATAGCTTTTCTGGGTAACTCCCACTTTGCCCTGAGCAACTGAGTACCTGACTGTTGAAGTTATCCACCTGGTGTATTTCTGCTGGAGCAGCAGAACTAATTTTCTGGGAAGTTCACTCTCTCTCAGGTGTTTAGAACTCTGATGTTGGGATTGGTTGATTCTGGCCACTCTGCCAGGCTCAAAACGAGCCTTTCTAGAGGCAGAAGGTCCCTCTATGACTGCTGGCTGAGAAAGATGTACTGCTGGGAGAAATGCACTGCTGAGAGATGTAAGAGAGACACACACTGCTGAGAGACAGATGTACTACTGAAAGAGACTACTGGCTGAGACACAGCCGGCAGAGAGACGACCAGCTGAGAGAGATTGAGCGCAATTCTGAACCTGAATTGGAGTTCTATAATCTGTGACTTCTGTGTGGTCACTGCAGCAAATTACTGAACCCTGCAGAGAGGTGGTGAGTGCTGCGAGAGAGATGGTTGGTGTCAATGTTAGTAAGAGGGTTTGAGGGTGGTGGCATGTCTGGCTTCGTGGGAGCAGGCACTGGGCTGCTGATGGTGATTCTGTCCTCCTTTTGTATAGTTACAGGAGGTCAGAAGATGTCACCTCACTGCCCTTTTGGCAGATATTTATGAGAGTAAATGGGTAGATACTGCCATCCCCCCAAAATCCACTGCCACTGAGTCAAATCCAACTCACAGAGATACTTAGTGACTCTATAGGATGGAAGAGAACTGCCTTACGTAGTTTTCAAAGCTTAAATTTTTATGGACACAGACTACCTCATATTTCTCCCACAGATCAACTGGTGAGTTCAAACTGCTGGTCTTTTGGTTAGTAGCCAAGTGCTTTAACCACTGTGCCACCAGAGCTCTTGGTAATGGGTAGATCTGTAGAAAACCTTCCTGTGGGCCTCATTCTATACATGTATAAAACTATTATAGTGGTTGTGCTTTTCATGAAGCTGTAGTAAGACTGAAAAATTCTAACTGAAAATCTTCAGAAAGGTATTTACACCATCTAGTCTTTATTGACCTTTTTCTTTCTTCATGGACGATGTTCTTGATGACATCACACAATTTCTCTTGTTTTTGGTCACTGGTGTTCAACACATCAAATCTATTTTTTAGATGGTCTCTAAATTCAGGAGGGATAATTTAAGGTCATATTTTGGCTCTTGTGGACTTGTTTTAATTGTCTTCAACTTCAACTTGAACTTGCATATGAGCAGTTGATGGTCTGATCCACAATCAGCTCCTGGCCCTGTTTTGGCTGAAGATTCTGAGCTTCTCCATCATTTCTTGCCACAGATGTAGTCAATCTGATCCCTATGTATTCCATCTGGCAAAGTCCACATGTATAGCCACCATTTGTATTAAAAAAAGGTATTTGCAATGAATAAGACAGGGAAGGGAGAAAAGATCAAAATGGATGTCAGAAGAGACTCTGAAACTTGTCTTCAATGAAGAGTGGCTAAAGCAAATAGAAGAAATGACAAAATGAAAGCACTGAACAGAAGATTTCAAAGAGCAGCTCAAGAAGACAAAGTCAATTATTTTAATGAAATGTGCAGAAACATGGAACTGGAAAGCCAAAAGGGAAGAACATGCTTGGCATTTCTCAAGCTGAAAGAACTAAGGAAAAAATTTAAGCCTCGAGTTGCAATACTGAAAGATTCTATGGGCAATATATATTGAATGATGCAGGAAATATCAAAAGAAGATGGAAGGAATACACAGAGTCACTGTACCAAAAAGAACTGGTCGATGTTCATCTGTTTCAGGAGGTGGCATATGATTAAGAACCAATGGTATTAAAGGAAGAAGTCAAAGCTGCACTAAAGGAAGTGGCAAAAAACAAGGCTCCAGGAACTGACAAAATAACCATTGAGACGTTTCAACAAATGGATGCCACACTGGAGGCACGCACTTGGCTATGCCAAGATATTTGGATAGCTACCTGGCCAACTGACTGGAAGAGATCCATATCTGTATCAATTCCAAAGAAAGGTGAACTCATAGAATGTGGAAATTATTGAACAGTAATATTAATAATTTATTATTAATATTAATATCTCATGCAAGTAAAATCTCACTGAAGATAATTCAAAAATGGCTGCAGCAGTATATTGCCAGGGAACTTCTAGAAATGCAAGCTGGATTCAGAAGAGGATGTGGAATGAGTGATATCATAGCTGATGTCAGATGAATCTTGGCTCAAAGGAAAGAATACCAGAAAGGTGTTTACTTGTGTTTATTGACTATCCAAAAGCATTCAATTGCATGGATCATAAGAAATTATGGATAATATTGAGAAGAATGGGAATTCCAGAACACTTAATTGTCCTCTTGAGGAACTGTACATAGACCAGGAGGCTGTTGTTCGAACAGAACAATGGGACACTGCATGGTTTAAAATTAAGAAGGGAGTGTGTCAGGGTTGTGTCCTTTCATCATACTTATTCAATCTGTATGCTGAGCAGATAATCTAAGAAACTGGACTATATGAAGAAGAGCGTGGCATTAGGATTGGAGGAAGACTCATTAACAACCTGTATTACTCTGATGACACAACTTTGCTTGCTGAAAGTGAGGATGACTTGAAGCACTTACTGACGAGGACTGAAGACTATAACCTGCAGTATGGATTACCCCTTAATATAAAGGAAACAAAAATCCTCACAACTGGACCAGTAAGTAGCATCACAATAAATGGAGAAAAGACTGAAGTTGTCAAAGACTTCATATTACTTGGTTCTACAATCAACACCAATGGAAGCAGCAGTCAAGATATCAGAGGACATACAGCATTGGTCAAATCTGCTGCAAAAGACCTCTTTCAAATGCTGAAGAGCAAAGATGTCTCCTTGAAGACTAAGGTGCGCCTGACACAAGCCACAGTATTTTCAATTGCTTCATATGCATGTGAGAGGTGGACAATGAATAAAGAAGACCAAAGAAGAGTGGGTACTTTTGAGTTGTGGTGTTGGCAAAGAATGCTGAAAGTACCAGGGACTGGTGAAAGAACTAACAAATCTGTCCTGGAAGAAGTGCAGCCAGAATGCTCCTTGGAAGTGAGAATGGCCAGACTTTGGCTCATCTACTTTGGCCATATTGTAAGAAGAGATCATTCCTTGGAGAAGGATATCATACTTGGTAAAGCGGAGGGTCAACGCAAAAGGGGAAGGCCCTCAATCAGATGGATTGGTACACTGGCTACAACGATGGGCTCAGGTATAGCAAGGATCATGGAGCTGGCACAGGACTGGGTAGTGTTTCGTTCTGCTATAGACAGGGTTGCTATGAGTCAGAGATGACTCAACAGCACCTAACAACAACAGTCTTTTGAGAAGGAGGCTTGGAGATGCAGTGGTTAAGCCTTTGGCTGCTATTCAAAAGGTTAACAGTTCAAACCTCCCAGTTATCTTCCATGGAAGAAAGAGGTGGCAGTCTGCTTTCATAAAGATTTATAGCCTTAGAAACCCTACAGGGCAGTTCTATTGTGTCCTATAGGGCCATGAATTGGAATCAACTCAATGACAATGAGTTAGTCTTTAGTATATTACACAGTAGTAATTCTAACAAAAATAATGATGATAATGATATTAGCTAATATTTACTGAGCACCTGCCTGGTGCACATGATCTCACTTAGTCTTTACTGCAATAACTCTATGAAGTAGGAGCTATTTTTATTTTCAAAGAGATGAGGAAACTAAGCATTGAGAGGTGAAGTAAACTTGTCCAATCCTATCTAAAGTTCCAAAGGCAGTAGTCTAGTTTTTAGGTATGAGATGTGGAGATTATGGACATGTGAAAGGTTTTGTTTTTTCCTCCGAGAAGTGGTTTTGTTGTATTACTAAGGACAAACCCAACATACCATTCTGAAATCCTCTTCAAATTTGAAAGCCCCACCTCCTGTGGCACAGAGAGTAGTGTGAAGGCTGGAGAAGTTCTTCTCACTGCCCATCTGGATGAACCTGTGCATTGCACAGCTGGGAAAGCGGATGAAGTGCAGGTTCCCCTTGCGCCCACTCATGGTCAGGTTTTTCAGTTCCAGGTGGACGTCTCGGATCCCAGTTTTCCCATAAGCGGTATTAGAAGTCAAATACTTCCTGATGCTCTTGAGGTTCTCCACTTCCTCTTGCTCCTCTTCAGCTGTAATATCCTTTGGTTCAAAGTAGACCAACTTAACCAGTGTTCCACCGATATCCATGCCAAACCATGGGAATGCTAGAGGACAGAAAGAAAGAGTGCTGTTGAAATCAAGAAGGGGAAATCTGACCTCCACAAAATGTTCAGTTCTTGAACTTTAAAGAATATGGTATCATATCTATCACATTTAACATTCAATTTGCTTGAATTCAACTATTTGTGCCTAAAAGAAGACACAGGTACAAAGCAGTTCATAATATAAATGGTATCCATGGCTTTTTCCACACTCTACTCCATGTGAGTCTGCCTCAGAATTGAGCATAAGAAATATGATTCTGCAGGTCCCTAAACCAAGCTCAATTTCCATGTGCTTTGCAGAGCTGAGTATCTCCCCAAGCCAAGTACCGCTACAATATTTAAAAATAGCTTTTTTGCATTCAAAATGGCTCCCAAATGCTAACTATTTTATCAGAGTTTTAGCCAAAGAAACAGTGATCCGTTCCAGTGCCAGCGGAAAAACTGGTTATGCTGAGTGTACCAACAAACAGTGTGTTTGGTTTTTAACCCACACAGTCCCCTTTGTAGGGACGGCCCTTTCATTAATCATTTTTACTGCATTCAATTTTTGCCTCACGAACTGACTTTATTATAAGCTGCACCACCTCTGTTTAAATCCACAGGATAAATAGGAAGGAGGAGAGAAAATGGAATATGAGAGACGTTGGGTTAGACACGATCCCCACGAAGGCATAATCATAAAAAGAACAGCTCATGTTACCTCTTATTTCATTAAGCAGAGACACTCTCGCCATATCAAATGGCCATCCAGGAGTTTAACCCCAGCTGCACAACAGCTGGGATGCTTTTTTAATTTTTCCTTCAATTTCCTGTTCCCTTTCTTGGAGTTTCTGGTTTGGGTGGGGGAGGAGTCAGGCGTTAGTATTTTTTAAATTCCCCAGTGGTTCTAATCTGCAGCCTGGGAACCATAAACCAGAAGAGCTGTGGGCACTTACTCACAGGCCAACAAGTAACCACCAGCTTCTAATCAAGTCTGAAAGAGGAAGGAAAACCTCTAAGTAGATAAAAAACATACATTTAAGCAGCTCAAGATGTTTTTCTAGGACATAATGAATTTCCATAGTAATTAGTTTTTTTATTATTATTATTATTACAGTAACAGGTTGAGCTGTCAAATGCTCTGCAATGAACACAGAGTGAGCGCAAATGCTGGAGTTTCCTTTTTTGTTCCCCAGGGTAGAATCTACTGGCTAAGTACGAAACTATAATATTAAAACTGAGTTTAAGGATGTAACATTAAAACTGAGTTTAAGGACGCAGAGCTAAAGTCACTTGTTTACAAAGTTGCTATTTAATTCTGTCCTAAAGACCATCCATCCCTGGGTGGTGCACATATGGTTAACACACTTGACTGCTAACCAAAAGGCTACAGGTTCTAGTCCACCCAGAAGCACCTCAGAAGAAAGACCTGGTATTCTACTTCAAAAAAATCAGCCTCTGAAAACTGTACAAGGTCGTCATGAATTGGAATTGACTCAACGGCAGCTGGCTTGTATTTTGTTTTTGGGAAAGACCATCCAAAAGGGCCCTTGTTGAACCGCACATCACACCTAGAGATTACATCACTAGGAACATTACTTGACCCCACAGAAGTCCTTTTTCTTAGGTACCTCTGCTACTTAGCTCTCTCCATCAGTATGTTGGGGAGAGTGGCGGGAGGAGGACATGGCAGAAACCATCCCGAAGCAAAAACTCCTCTCCTGTGCCTCACTGCTATCATTTCAGTCGTGACCTAAGTCAGCGGTTCCCCACTTGGTAAGCAGTAAACTGTAATATTACAGAAAAATAAAACCCTAAGCCCCAAAAGATTAAGAGCAATAAATTCCACTGAGAAGACCACGCTAATGAATGTTCTATTATATTTGCAGAAATTTGCAAAGCAAATCTCACACAGCCCAGTGTAAGCTGGGAAGCTTGCTTGTCCCAGCAGGAGATAATAGAAAATTGGAAACAGTTCATCCCTACTAGTCAATGCAGCTCACAGGTGAAATTTCTTGGCCCATTCTTTAACACTCACTGTCAGCATGCCCCACAGTGTAGGATCAGCACCAAGTGATACAGAAAGCCCCAAAGTAGGATTCAGAACAGCTACTTTCCAACAGCAGTGGCCAGTAACTAGTTCACTGTGAGTCTCACCACCTATCTCCACTTCCTCATCTATGAAAGCAGCAGAGGGTATCAGAATGGTTTCTAGTTCCAGCCCAGTTATAAACTTTCTATGTATTCTTTAGGATATAGAAAAGAAAATTCACAACCACCTTCGATCAGGCTGACCAGAGCGGAAACATGAAACAAAAAATAATCTACTTCTGTACTAGATACCTAGTATTCTTCCAGTCACAGCTGTTACCTCTGAAAGGAAGAACCCCCACACAATCTTTTTATATGGGTAGATACTGGTGAGCACGGAAAACTGAAAAGAAGTCTCACTTTAAAAAAAACTGCAGGGGATGCCGAAACATTTCATAAGTTATTTTAAAACTTGGCTGCTTCTTCCTGTTTCTCCTACTCATTTTTGAGCATTTCAGAGCTTTTGCTGGCAACTTAAAACACTGGAATGCAGTCTGGAATTTTGAAAATTCAATTGGTTAATAGTTTAACAGCAGCTTTGAACTACTGATTAGTGTAAATGACAACAGGAATTGCTTTCACTTACCTATGTTCAATTCTTACCTTCATGGAAAATTTAATGTTACTATATTTACATTTTAATGCTGTTTTTAGGACACTATCATATTTTAAATTCCTGTTATTTAAACAGGAATACCAGTTATTCATCTTCCTGTTATAAAAGTCTACCTAAACCTTAACTTCTCCTACACAACTGGTGGATGAAGCTGGACGAAAAGGAGAAAGAAAAGCACGCTAGAGCAGCTATCATCCAAAACTCAGTTTCTTAAATCCAGGAAATCCAGATGTTTTGATGAATTCAGCTGAACTGCTGATAAGAAGAGCCTGTTCTCTTTGTCAGGAGAAGCAGTTATAGGTACTGAATGTGTGTATGTACCCCTTATTTCTTTTTCTTAAACCAGAGGTCATTAAAAAAAAAATCTCTTAAAACATTCATCAAAGTAGATGTCCAGGTGCAAACTATGCAAGACGACATCCACAAACAAGTAAACTGATCTTATTCAAAATGGTTTCACCACAGTGGGGTTTGTATGAACTAGAAGCTAACATTTTAGACAGTGCCTAAGGCATCTGACTGCTAACCAGAAGGCTGGGGGGTTCAAACACACCAGCCACTCCTCGGAAGGAAGGTTGGGCAATCTACTTCTGTAGTGATACTGCCTCGGAACCCCAGAGGGGGGGTCGCTATGAATTGGATCCGACTCGATGGCAGGGAGTTTTTTCTTTTCTTTTTTTTTTAAGGTGCTACAGATAAAAGGTTGACTTTAGGGCCATCTTTTCTCAGCATACTGTGAAAAAGAAAAGGAACAATTTACTAGAAAAACTCTTACACACTAGGAGACATATTCAAAGATATTCACTGCAGCATTTGTGTCCAGCAATAAGGAAATATGTAAATAAAACGTGATGTATTTATATGAGAGGGTATCATACAGAACTAAGAGAATCAACTAGATCTATGTCTCAACATGTGTTGAGCTCAAAAACAATGCTGAAAGAAAAATGTTTTCAGCGTGAGCAGAAACGATGTGTGGGTCACATCCAGGCCAGAGCATTTGATTACAGGCATGAGACACTCCAGGGCTTTCTTTCCCTCTGCCACATTCAAATAGTGAGTGAGAACCATTAACACAATGACTGACCTATCAGCCTACAACCTGGAATGAGGAAACAGCCAGTCCTCAAAGGATGTATAACATGGGTGGGAAATAAACCTTTGTTCTTGGAATCCACTGAGATTTGGGTGTTAATTCTTACTGTAACAGACCATGGCCTTTTCTGATAGACATCAAAAGTGAAATGTTGCTTTACCAACAAAGACAAAAAAAAAAAAAAAAAGAGGCTTATGGGGCGGGCCAAGCAGCAGGCAACCAGGGAATGGATTTTGGAGACAAGTGAGGCATTTGATAAAACTATCATCCATTATAAGGTCCCTGGGTGGCCCAAACAGTTAAGCACTCTGCTACTAACTTAAAGGTTGGCTGTTTGAACCCACACAGAAGCATCGCAAAAGATAGTTCTGCTTATCTGCTTCCATAAAAATTACACTATGGAGTTCAGTTCTACTCTGTAACACATGGGGTCATTAGGAGTTGGAATCGACAGCAACAAATTTGGGTTTTCGTTGTTATCATATATAACTTGTAAGGCAGATAATATACAGGCATACCTGGTTTTATTGTGCTTTGCAGATACTGCATTTTTTACAAACTGAAGGTTTGTGGCAACTCTGTGCTGCGCAAATCTATCGGGCACCATTTTTCCAACAGTTAAGTGCTCACTTCGTGTCTCTGCATTGTTTTTGGTAATTCTCACAATACTTCAAAGTTTGTCATAGTGCTATTGAACACTTAGTAGATTACACCATTGTGTAAACATAACTTCTATGTGCGCTGGGAAAGAAAACAATTCATATGCTTTGCTTTATTTCAATAGTCTGGAACATAACCTGCAACACCTTCGAGGTATGCCTGGACCTAAAGAATTAGTACCTCTAGTGGAAGAAACTGAAAGTCACAGGTAAGCAAGGTATGTTGGTTGCTATTGACTACATTTAAAAAGTACGATCAAAAAGAGAGAGAGAGAGAAAGATGAGTTCAGAAAATAATTGACTGGTTTATACACAAAAAAGGAAAAGATTAGAGTCCATAAGGTAGTGAGTGGACTAACAGGACTAAAAGCAGCAGCTGTTTCTCATCCCCAAGAGGGAAACAATAAAACTGAGAATGCCTCTGTGAAAAAATACCAGTTAGCACTTAGCTTTGTGGTAAGGTTCAAACCAAAAGATTGGCTACCGCACCCACTGTTAACATTCTGAAAGGTTAAGAGATCTCCAAGCAAAGATACAGCTAAGATTGTAACTTCTCAATTAATTCCTTCAGTTAGAATTGTTGTTGTTATGTGCCGTGGAGTCGGACCCGACTCCTAGTGACCCCTGCTTGGGTTTCTGAGGCAGTATCACTATGGAAATAGATTACCCAACCTTCCTTCCAAGGAGTGGCTGGTGGATTTGAACTGCTAGCCTTCTGGTTAGCAGTCAAGTGCCTTAGGCACTACGCTACCAGAGCTCCTTCAGTTAGACCAGCTCAAGGAGAAAGACTAAAGATGTAGCTCCCATCAGTGCCTGACAGGCTCAAACCAGACCCAATCCACTGCCATGCAGTCAATTCTGATTCATAGTGACTTTACAGGATAGAGTAGAACTGCCCCAGTGGGTTTTTAAGGCTGTAAATCTCTACGAACCAGACTGCCACACCTTTCTCCTGTGGAGTGGCTGACAGGCTCAAAGTATCAATTAAGTCAATCAATAAAGCATGGAAGCAGAAATACAAAGGCATATGGCAAATAAAAGTATGTCTAGAAAGAACTGAGGGCTTGACTATCAACATACGGAAATAAACTAGGATCAAATAGATAAGACTGTTTAGTTTTTAAGAAAGTTGCACCACCAAAGAAATCATGAACAGGAACCCCCAAATCCCAAAAAGCCTGGGAAAATGGTTCAAAATGTAAAAGAACCCTTGAGCCTCCAAATTTCTAAAGACAGGAAGTAGCTGAGAAGGTTGTCAGCTCCAAAATGAAAAACCAGTTGTAGGCCTCCATGTGTGTCTGAACAGAACTATGCTCCATGGGGTTTTCCAATGGCTGTTTTTTGGCAAGTAAATCTACAGTACTTCCTTCGAAGATGGTCCTGGGTGGACTCAAACTTTCCATTTTCCAGTTAGTAGCCAAGCACATAAACCATTTGTACCACCCAGGGACTTGGTCAGTCTCTAAGGAGGGCATATTCAGTCAATGATTCAGATGTATTCAAGGAGGCTATTAGAAAAGGAAACCTCCCTAAGAGTTGGAGAGGCCTTCCCAGGGGGAAAAACCAGGGCCCCCAAGGAACATTTTCCACCTACAGACAAGGAGCCCAGAAGATTTCAGAATTGCTTCTGGGTGTGTCTCATTCACCCTCTTTCCAAATGGAAGTATATAAAGCATTCCAATCTTTTTTTTACCACTGTATATTAATAATATAATGTGAGTGTGAGGGCATGGGGCTCTGAACAGCAGAAAACTTGTCATCTTTAATTCAGAAAGAGATCAAGTGGAACCACATCAGAATTGATGTAGAAACTACTTTGTATCACTCCCTAATTTAGAGACTACTGTGTACCGCCCAGATACTGTGACTGGATAGAACTTTGAGGTGGTTACCTTTGGGGGTTGTCTTCTTTGGGGAAGGGAGGAGTCTATTTTGCCTGTGATGAGGTGGGAAGGGAGACAATTACCTGGCAGTCAGAATGGCCAGTGCTGCTGGGCAAATATTTCTGGTTCTCTTCCTTCCAGGCTCATGGGGTGGGGGTTGGACTGCAACTCCTGGCCACTTTATAACTGGGCTGGACCAGGTGACTCAGAGGGTCAGTGAGTTGTGCAAGGAAATGGTGTATGTCACTTCTAGGCAAAACCACTTATGGCTAGTGTGACATGCTCCGGAGCTCTTTTCTCTCTGTTACTTTGACAGTAATTTTCAAGATAATGATTGCTCTATCAACTGGGTTTCAGAGTGTAGACGAGTCAGAATGGAGCCCTAGCCAGCACTCAATGGCATGTGGTGTGAATAAGAAAGAAACCTTTGTAGTTTTAAGCCACTGAAATTTGAGGGTTCTCTATTACTACAGGATAACCTCACCTATGCTGACTAGCATACCCTCCATCAAATTCTTTGGTTGTTTCTGTTTTATGAAAATTTTATTGTGGTTTAGAGAAAAGCTTACACAGCAAATTAGCTTCCCTTTCAGTAATTCATACACAAGTTGATCCATGATGTTGGTTGCTAGCCCTGTGATGTGCCAGCAATCTCTTCATTTCTATCCTACTTTCCTCATTTCTATCTCTCCAGTTTCCCTGTTCCTCCTTGCCTATTCATCTTTGCTTTCAAGCAAATTGTTGCCCATTTGGTCTTGTATACCTGTTCAAAGCAGTGCTTTTTTTTTCATTTTATAGGCCAATCTATTATTTGCCTGGTAGATGACCTCTAGGAGTAGCTTCAGTTCTAGATTCAAGGGTTGTCTTAGAGTGACAGTCATGGGGGTTCCTCTAGTCCTCATCAGTCCAATAAGTCTGGTCCTTTTTTTTCAAATGAATTTTACTTTTGTCCTACATCTTTCTCCCATTCTAATTGGGACTTTCCATTGTGTCCTTGGTCACAGTGGTTGGTAGCTGGGAACCATCCAGTTATTCTGGTCTTAGGCTAGAGAAGTTCATGTAGACCATTAGTCCTATGGATTCTTGGTTTCCTTCACTCTCCTTTGTTCCAGGCAGGAAGAGACCAATATCTGTATCTTAGATGGCGTTTGCAAGCTTTTAAGACTCCAGATGTCACTCACCAACTAGGATGGAGAACATTATTTTTATGAACTATGACATACCAATGGACCTAGATGTCCCCTGAAACTAGGTTCTTAGGCTTCAAGCCCAGTGACTCAGTCCTATAAGGTGTTTGGATGTATCTAAGAAATTTCCTTAATTCTGCCCCCTATGTATTGGCGGTTTTTTTTTCTTTCCCCATGGAGCGCCCCCCCCCCCGCAATAACCAGATATAGGGAATGCCATTATCACATGATAAACATGTGGTAAAGTAGTCAGTCGAGTCAATCAATTCATGGTGACCCCATGTGTTGCAGAGTAGAACTGTGTTCCATATGGTTTTCATCACTGTGACCCTTAGAAAGCTTATTGCCAAGGTGTTGGTTAGCAGCCAAGCCTCTGAGTGGGTTCAAACCACCAAACTTTTGGTTATTAGCAAAGTGCTTAACCATTTGTGTCATTCTGGGACTCCAAATATGTGGTAGCTTAGAATTAATAAAGGAGCTCTGGTGGCATAGTGCCTAAGGCATCTGACTGCTAACAAAGTTAGCAGTTCAAACCCACCAGCCATGCCACGGAAGGAAGATGGGGCAATCTATTTCCATGAAGATTAACCTCAGAAACCAAAAGGGGGTCTCTATGAGTTGGTATCAACTCGATGGCAGTGAGTTTGGCTATTTTTGGTTTGAGAATTAATAAAAAGGTATGTCTTGGAGGTGCCAGTAAGATAGTGGAATAGGCAGACAAACTACACAGACCCTTATCAACAAAGAAAAGAGAGAACAACACAGATACAGAAGATAATGCTGGAGCCCTGAGCTTTGAAAGGCAGGATACAGAAGTGGACTAAGGTCCAACTAGCAGAAGAACCTGCAAGAAAACAGAGAAAAAACAGACATATGGAGGCTGTGGACTGTCAGTGATCCTGATGGCACAGACAGTTTGGATATTTCCAAGTGGTGTTAGGACCTAAGAATTAACCTAAAACTCAGCCCTGTTAGCCAGGGGCTGCACAGAGGACTGCACTTGTGGCTGGTGAATAAAAGGGGAAACAGTGAAGAAGGAGACAAACTGAGCTGACTTTTGGCTGTCTGGAGGGTGCAGCCATTTTGAATGTTTACAAGCAGTTCGTCCATTTTGGATATTTAAAATGACAGTGTTCTCTCAGATTCCAGGGACCTAACAATAGGCTCTACTTGCCGAGGACAGCAAGGACATACAGGACACTGAGGGCTGGAAAGGAGCAATATTCCACTTGTTACTCTTATACTCCACACCCTCTTGGTGAACAGAGGTGTGGCCACCCCTTACTCCCATCTGTCTTCTGGGCTGGCAGGAATCCATCCCAGTCTGTGTGTTCTGATGGAGCCTGGGTGCCCTGCCCCACCGATAATTCTTTTTTTTTTTTTTTTTAGTTTGTCTGTATCAAAATTCTTCTTCTTCTTCTTTCATCTTTGTTATTATTAGTCTTTCTTGCTCTCTTTCCAGGTTCTAGTTTTTGGCTTTTTCTCTCTTCCTTTTTTTGTGGTTCCCCTTTTCTTCTTTCTTGTGGTTCTCTCCATTCTTTGTTTTTATTTTTGCATTTGTCCAATTTTTTCTTCATTATTCTCCTACTCTACCTCTTTTCTCTTATTTTCCCCACCCCAGATATTGTGGGATTTTCCTCCCTTTTTCTATTCATATTTCTTTTGGCTTTTATTTTATGTATTTCTTTGAATATTTTCTCTCATTTATTGCCTTTCTTTCCCCGCCACCTCATATTTTGGTGATTGTTCCTGTGTGTTTATGCAGTGTGTGTTTTCTGTCCTCCTGCTTTTACTTTCTTGAGGGCTTTTCAATTGTTGTTTTTGTCTAACTGACTGGGAGACAGTAACCATGTCCATATGACCCTCCTGCACCTCCTGAAACTCCACTTACTGAGTGAGGGCCCACTTTCTTCTGCAAAAACTGGCCAATGATACACACCACCAATAAGACCCTGACACACACACTTAACTGCTCTTCACAAACCGTTCACAGAGATCTGGGCTGCCACTCTCATTCTCTATCACATCACAGGAGACAGGAGGTGAGTGCATAAGTGCTGCCAACTAACGACTAGAGGAGCACAATACCCTTCTTACGCAGATACATCCAAAAGAAAAAAAAAAAAAAACCCAAGAAAATGAAAATGTGGGGTGAATCACTCCAGCATACAATCACCAATTAAATTAAATACAACAAAGTCACAATGTCTCGGAGACAACAGATCATCACAGTCCACACAAAGAAGCAAGATAAAGCAATACAAACAAGGGAGCAGGCTACAGACCCAAAACATATCCCTGAGGAAGAGGCAACATTGGAACTCCCTGATAAGGAATTCAAAATTATATTTAGATACTTTCAATGGATTGACAGACAGATCAAGGAAAACACAGACAAAGCTCTAGAATAATTTCAGAAGAAAATACAAGACTAAAATGACAAAATAAATGAAAAATTAGAAATGATTCTAAATCTACAGATAGAAATTTAATACTAAATTTGCAAAACTAGATAATACATTGAAAGGGCAAAGCAGTAGAATCAAATCAATGGAAAACAGAATTAATGAGATTGAAGACAAATGCCTCCATACTTCTTTGGAAAGGGATCAATCAGAAAAAAGATCAAAGCAAAACAAAGAAAGCCTAAGATTCATGTAGGATACCATCAAAAGGAATAACCTACATATAAGTGGAATTCCAGAACTAGAAAAGACAAATTAAACCACTGAGAAAATTGTCCAAGGTTTGTTGGAAGGGAACTTCCCTCATATGATGAAAGATGAGAATATATCCATTCAGGAAGTCCAACAAACCCCCAACAGGACAGACCCCAAAAGAAAATCACCAAGACATATCATCATCAAACTCACCAAAACCAAAGGAAAAAAAGAATCCTGAAAGCAGCATTGGATAAAAGAAAAGTTACATAAAGAGGCAACCAATAAGACAGCTCTGATTAATCAGCAGAAACCAGGCGAGAAGGCAATGGGATGGTATATATGAACCCCAAAAGAGAAAATTTTCCAACCAACAAACATATATCCAACAAAACTGTCCCTCAAGTATGATGGTGAAATCAGGAGATTTCCAGATAAGCAGAAATTAAGGGAATTTGTTAAAACCAGACCAACCTTACAAAAGATGCTAAAGGGAGTCCTCTGGACAGAGAACCAATAATAGCAAACAACAAGTGACCATTAAAACTCATGATCACATAACGCAGAAACCAACTCAGTTATGGAAGTAGCCAAAGTAAAATAAGCTTACAAGATTATAAACAGGGAATCAGAGACATCAACTGGCAAATGAGAAAAATTACAAACCAAAAAGAGGGAAAAAATAGTGTAGTTACAGAACTTCTAAATGGTGAGCAAGTCAAGAGAGTTGCAAGATAGAATGGACTGTTCTAAGCTCGGGCAGAAAATTATAAATCATAGGGTAACCTCAAAGAAAAATGATAAACCTTCATATAACAATGAAAAAGAGGACAAGCACAAATATTTAGCAAGTACTAAAACAATAGCAAAAAAGGAAATGATAACACAATTCATAAATGAAATGAGCCCAGCACAGAAAATTGTATGGAACAAAGAAACCAGGAACACCATGAAAAAACACATAACAAAATGACAGCAAACAATTCATACTGTAGATAATTATACTGAACATAAATGGATTAAATGCACCATTCATGAGATGGAGAGTTGCAGACTAGATAAGAAAACATAACCCATAACAAGAGACACACCTTAGAGACTGTGGTGTACTAAATTACTTAGTGTGGCTTTTCTACCCCTAAATCTTTGTAAACTCCAAGGTGTGAATTGCTATTAGCCACTGAGGAGATCCTGATTTTAAAGTCGCCCACCTGGGTTATTTCTGTTGGGTGTGGCACAATACAATGTTCTGGGAGGTTCCCACTCTCTCTCATGTGCTTAGAGTTCTGATGTTACGATTGGCTAGTTTGACCATTCTGTCAGGCTCAAAACGAGGCCTCCTAGGGGCAGAACTCTCTCTGACTGCTGGTTGAGGAAGACATGCTGCGGAAAGAGACATGGGCTCCTGAGACACGCGTTGCTGGGAAAGAGACACAAGAGACACGCACTGCTGAGTGAGACACCGAGGGATCAGCACTGCTGCGAAAGAGACTGTGAGAGACTGCTGGCTGAGGGACGGTGGGCTGGGAGAGAGACTGAGCGTTTTTTCCTGAACTTGAATTGTAGTCTGGTGCTTCCCTAATAAACCCCACGATCTGTGAGTTCTGCGTGGCCACTGCAGCGAATTATTGAACCCAGGAGAGAGGTGGTGGGTGCTTTGGGAGGAACGGTTGGTGAAAGGGCTGGAGGGAGGCAGCATGTCTGGCCTTGTAGGAATAGGCCTTGGGTTATTGCTGGTAATCCTGTCTTCCTCTTGTAGGGTTAGAGGAGGTCGGAACATGCGGCCTCCTTGCTGTTTTTGCAGAGACAAAGACAAAAACAGACTAAAAATCAAAAGTTGGAAAAAGACATATCAAGCAAAGGGCAACCAAAAAAGAGCTGGAGTGGCCATATTAATTTCTGATCAAACTGTCTTTAAGACAAAAACCACTATAAGGGACAATTATTATATAATGATTAAAGGATCAATCGAAGAAGATATAAGCATAATAAATACCTATGGACCCAATGAAAGAGCCCCCAAATACATAAATCAGACTTTAACAGAATTGAAAAGACAAATAAATTACTCCACAGTCATAGCTGTTGTTATTGTTATTTGCTGTTGAGTCAGGAGACTTTAATACAAAGCTTTCAGTCACAAATAGAACAACTGGAAAAAAACTCAACAAAGATGCAGAAGAACTACACAATACAATCCAACTTGACCTTATACACATCTATGGAACACTTCACCCCCAAACAGCACAATATACATTCTTTTCCAGTGCATATGGAACACTCTACATGATAGACTGAACATATGTTAGGCCATAAAGCAAGTCTTAATCAATTTAAAAACACTGAAATATTGCAAAGCATCTCCTCAGATGATGCTATAAAATTACAAACAACAGAAAGAACAATGAAAAAAGAGCAAACACATGGAAACTGCACAACACCCTTCTTAAGAATAACTGGGTAATAGAAGAAATAAAAAATGAAATTAATAAATTCCTTGAATCAAACGAGAATGAAAACACAACATACCAAAATCTTTGGGACACAGCAAAAGCAGTGATCACAGGCCAATTTATAGCAATAAATACACATATCAAAAAAGAAGAAAGAGCCAAAATCAAC
>NW_006921705.1:9231755-9246834 GCF_000298275.1 Orycteropus afer afer
AGTCCCTGGCTAGCAGGGTTGATTTTTAGGTTAATTCTTAGGTCCTACCACCACTCAGGAATCTCCAATCCATCTGTGCCATGCCATCAGGATCGCTGCCAGACCACAGCTCCGTATGTTTCCTTTTCTGGTATTTTCATGCAAATTCTTCTGCTGGTTGGGGTTTAGTCCACTTCTATATCCTTCCCTTCAAAGCTCAGGGGTCCAGGATTATCATCTGTGTCTATGTTAATTGGTTTCCCTTTTCTTTGCTGAAGAGGGTCGATGCAGTCTTTCTGCTTCGTCCGCCATCTTACCCAGAACTCCACCAAATATTCAGAGAAGAACTGGCACCAATCCTACTCAAACTATCCAAAACACAGAAAAGGATGGAATCCTCACAAATTCATTTTATGAAGCAAGCATAACCTTAATCCCAAAACCAGGCAAAGACATCACTCAAAAGGAAAACTACAGACCAATATCCCTTATGAATACAGATGCAAAAATCTTCAACAAAATCCTAGCCAATAGACTCCAACAACATATCAAAAAATAAAACATTAATACCAAACTCACTAAACTCACTGACGCCAAGTCAATTTTGACTCACAGTGACCCCTCCTTGGGTTTCCAAGGCTGTATTTCTATGGAAGTAGATTGCCAAATCTTCCTTCTGAGGTATGCCTGGTGGGTTTGAATTACCAGCCTTCTGGTTAGCAGTCAAATGCCTGAGGCAGTATGCCATCAGCTATTCTTACACTTACATTATGAGCAAGTGAGATTTACATCAGGTATGGAAGGATAGTTCAACATTAGAAAAACAATCAATGCCATCCATCACATAAATAAAACAAAGGAAAAGAACCAAATGATCATATCAATCAATGCAGAAAAGGCATTTGATAAAATCCAACACCCATTCCTAATCAAAACTCTTAGCAAAATAGGAATACAATAAAGGGACATTCCTCAACATAATAAAGGGCATATATGAAAAACCAACAGCCAACATTATTCTTACTGGAGAGAGACTGAAATCATTCCTCTTGCCAACAGGAACCAGACAAGGATGCCCTCTATCACCACTTCTATTCAACATTATATTGGAAGTCCTAGTCAGGGCAATAAGGCAAGAAAGGGAAATCAAAGTCATCCAAATTGGTAAGGAAGAAGTCAAACTATCCCTATTTGCTGATGATATGATCCTATACCTAAAAACCAAAGAGACTCAGTAAAATATCTACTGGAACTAATGGAGAGATTTAGCATCGTGACAGGATACAAGATCAACATTCAAACATCAGTTGGATTCCTCTACACCAGCAAAGAAACTGCTGAAAAAGAAGTAAGGAAATCAATCCCATTTACAATAGCTACCAAAAAAATAAAATACTTGGGAATAAATCTTATCAATGACACAAACGACCTGTACAAAGAAAAGTATAAAAGACTACTTCAATAAAACATAAGAGATCTACATAAATGGAAGAACATCCCATGCTCGTGGATAGGAAGATGGAACATTGTGAAAATGTCAATTCTACCCAAAGCAATCTATACATTCAATGGAATTCCAATCTAGATCCCATCAACATTCTTCAAGGATATGGAAAAACCAATCATTAACTTTATATAGAAAGAGATCTCAGATAATCAAAGCACGGTTGAAGAAGAACAAAGCAGGAGATCTCACACTCCCAGATCTTAAAACCTACTATACAGCCCAGTAGTCAAAACAGCCTGGTACTGGTACAACAAAAGACACACAGACCAACGGAATAGAATTGAGAACCCAGAAATAGATCGACCAACCTATGGTCAGGTGATCTTTCACAAAGGGCCAAAATCTATTAAATGGGGAAGAGATTGTCTGTTTAACAAATGGTGCTGGCAAAACTGGATATCCATTTGCAGAAAAATGAAACAATGTGTACCTCACACCATACAAAAAAACTAACTCCAGATGGATCAAAGACTTAAATGTGAAACCTAAAACTATATAGTTCCTCAAGGAAAAATTAGGGGCAAGGAGCTCTGGTAGTGTAGTGCCTAAGGCACTTGACTGTCAAACCCACCAGGTACTCCTCAGAAGGAAGGTTAGGCAATCTACTTCTGTAGTAATACCACCTCAGAAACCCAAGGAGGGGTCTCTATGAGTCAGGTCCAACTTGACGGCATATAACAACAGCAACAAATATATGGCATAAATAGACTATCAAGTATAACCCAAAATGCACAAACTGTAGAAGATAAACCAGATGAATGGGACCTTCTGAAAATTAATTATTATTTTTTAATTTAATTCCAAAGACTTCTCCAAAAGAGCAAAAAGAGAACCTACAGATTGGGGAAAAAATAGTCGGCAATGACATATCTGACAAGGGACTTATCTCTAGAAATTACAGAAAACTCCAACATCTCAACAACAAAAAGACAAATAATCTAATTTAAAAAATGGGTAGAAGACATCAATAGACACTTTATCAAGGAGGATATTCAGATGGTCAATAAACATATGAAGAAATGTTCACGATCATTAGCCATTAGAGAGATGCAAATCAAAACAACGAGATCCCATCTTGCCCCAGCACTAGTAGTAAAACTCAACAAGACAGAAAACAAATACTGGTGAGGATGTGGAGAGATTGGGACTCTAAAGTGATATAACCACTGTGGAAAGCAGTATGGTGATTCCTTAAAAAGCTGAGTTAGAAATACCATTTGACCCAGCATTCAATTACTAGGTATATATCCTTAAGAAGCGAGAGGCAGGACAAGAACAGATATATGCACACCCATGTTCACTGCAGCACTACTGACAATAGCCAAAAGATGGAAACAACCTAAGTGCCCATCAACAGAAGAATGGATAACCAAACTATAGTACATACACATGATGGAATACTATGCAACCCAAAAGAATAACATACAATCTGCAAAACACCACACAATGTGAATGAACTTGGAGGACACTATGGTGAGTGAAATAAGTCAATCACAGAAGAACAAATATTGTATTAGTCTGTTATTGTAAAAAAGTAAAGGAAAGGTTTATACATGGAAGGAAACCTTTGTTGATTATCAGGGATGGAGGGAAAGGGACAGAACACTGCTAGATAGGTAGAGAGAAGTACTGAGTTGGGTAAAGGGAAGGGCAATACACTAAATGTGACTGATCAACACGGTGGCACTGAGGAAGAGGAAGACAGAGAGAGGTGCATGGGAGATACAGACAACAAAGACGAACCATTTTGCACATACAGTACTGCAAATGATGGCAACATTTACGATGAAGGCAAACTCTGATCTGTGGGTGGATAAATGAGTGGACAGGCCGAATGATCAGGTATGTCTAGGCAGGGGAGAGTACACCCATGATCATGTATAGAGTTGGCAGACAATATTTCTACAAGTGTATCTGTGTGTTCTGTAAGAATGCCCTAGTATATAGTAGAGCTGACATGGGACAAGGTTGTAATCACTTCTTGGCCATAGCCAACTACCCAGAGAGAGTGAGTAACTGGACCTCTGGGCCTGGGACCATAATCGCAGGGGACATCAAGCTCATTTAGCATAACACACTACACAAAAACATTGTTCCACATCCTACTTTGGTGAGTAGCCAATGGGATCTTAAAAGCTTGCAAGCAGCCATCTAGATGCAACGATGAGTCTCTCCTTGTCCAGAGCCAAGAAAAATGAAGAAAACCAAATACAAATGGCAACAATTAGTCCAAGGGACTGGTATACCATGTGATCCTCAGCCTATAAGGCTATGAGACCAGAAGAACTAGAAGGTGCCTGGCTACCACTGTCAACCACATGGAGAGGGATCTATGTAGGATATCCTGAATGGAGTGGGAGAACAATGTAGAACAAAACTCAGAATCACAAAAAAAGGACCAGATTTGCTGGTCTGATAGAGAGCCTTGTGAAACCTCTGAGACCATGGCCCCTAGCTGCCCTTCAAGTCTAGAATTGAACTCACTTCTGTGGCTTCCAGCCAAACAAGACAGGCATATGAGCTGAACATTTACATTAGGTAGATACATTCCTTGGAGAGATGAATCATGGGAGAGCAGAAGGGCTGTGTATACACAGGGAGACAGCTCAGGGGGCAGGACTCATGGGAGGGGAGGACACGTAGAAGAGCTAACTATGGGAAGGAAGTAGGAGGGGACCTGTTGTATTGTGGGAAATTGCAGTCAATGTCATGAGACAAAGTGTATGTGAACTGCTTTATGGACAATGAATTTGCTCTGTAACATTTACCCAAATCAGAATAAAAATTAAAAAAAAAAAAAGGAAAAAAAAAGATATGTCTTGTATTTATTTCTGTCTAAAAGTTTCTCTGAATACAAATCAAGACTATCAATCAAGTTGGAATCATGAAATAAATCTATATTCTAATTATACTGTGGTGAAAGTATGTATAATATTTATTAGTGCTCAATGAGTTTAATACATAGCCTGTTTCTTAAAGACTTTTTTAACACTAGAGTTGTTGTTGTTATGTGCTGTCGAGTTGGACCCAACTCATAGCAAACCCTCCTTGGGTTTCTGAGGCAGTATCACTATGGAAGTAGATTGCCCCATCTTCCTTCCGAGGAGTGGCTGGTGGATTTGAACCGCTACCCTTCTGGTTAGCAGTCAAGTGCCTTAGCCACTATGCTACCAGAGCTCCCAACACTAGAGTAGCATTAGAATAATCCCTGAGGGGCACGCTTCTTCCTGCAGTAAATTTGAAGAGTATAGAGTGAACTCCAAATATCACAATGAACAAAGGCAAAAATGAAAAAACAAAACAAAACAAAAACATTTCCTACCAGCCAAAGAAGTAATTTTAAAGAGTTAAGAGAACCTGATGTGAGAAAACCCAGCTAGTGTTGAATTCAACTGCCAACCAGAAGGCTGGTGGTTCAAACCCACCAGCAACTCCTCAGAAGGAAGATTGGACAATCTACTTCCATAGTGATACTGCCTTGGAAACCCAAGGGGGGTCGCTATGAGTCGTATCCAGCTTGACGGCAGTGCGTTTGGTTTGGTTTGGTTTGGAGCTAAACGTAAAATCAGAGTTTTTCAACAACCAGCCACAGATTTTTAAGATGTGTACCTGGTGAAGCAAAGTTCCCTAACTGGGATATTTCTTCTTGAATGTAACTGGGCATCCAAGTGTTCTTAGCTCATTTGGTCATGGATCTGACTTGGTTACTAGTTGTTCCTTGGAGAGTAACAGCTCTCTGAAGGTTTTACCAAGTTGGAATTTGTTGCATTTTTCTCTCATTGTGTAAAATGTCCATAAATAGCATGCAGGCATAGGAGTGTGTGTGTGTGTAGGGGGATGGGGAACCGAGGACTTAAATGTATTCTATTGTGGCTTCTTCTCTATCTGTAGTAAGAACACAGAGAACTCAGGCAGACATGGGTCCAGAGATAGTAGAGTAACACAGTACCATGATCATGGCTCTTCTGTTGCCATTCATCGAGGTAACTACAGGGCACATTTACAAGCAAACAAATCCCCTATTATTACATATCGAAGGCCTGTTTAAGAAGCTCTAGTGATGCAGCAGTTAGAGCATTCGGCTGCTAGCCAAAAGGTTGGCATGTCAAACTCACCAGATGCTCTGTGGCAGTAGGATGCAGCAGTCTGCTTCTGTAAAGATTCACAGCCTTGCAAACTTGATATGATGCCAGTGGGTTTTTTTTTTGGGTGGGGTGGGGTGGGGTGGCACAATGGCTAAAGTGCTTGGCTGCTAACCAAAAAGTCAGTGGTTCAAACCCGTGAGCCACTCCATGGAAGAAAGACGTGGCAGTCTGATTCATAGATTTACAACCTTGGAAACCCTACGGGGCAGTTCTACTTGGTCCTGTAGGGTTGCTATGAGTTGGAATTGACTCAGTGGCAGTAGTTTTGGTTTCTGTTTTTTTTTTTGAATGTTTGTTTTTACTACTTTTTATGCAGAAACAGTGTTATGGTAGAAACAGCACAGGCCTGGCCGAGAGATTAGATACCCAGGCTCTTTTGTCTTTGCAATGTCACTAGATTTGTGAATGTAGCAATATTTCTTGCTCTTAGCCTAGAATCAATTCCCCTTCTTTTGGGAAAATATAATCTTCTTCTGGAAACCATCCCATCTACTCTCACCTTGTGTTTTGAGTGACATTGGTGCCACCTCTAGACTTGGCCAATAAGAAGACTGCATTCTTTCTGGCAGTGATTGGTTCAGAGATGGGGATAGGAATCGATTAGTATGTGGGGCTGTGGAAAATAAGGCACACTCTTTCTTACAGGATTTGGACCTGGGAAGATGCAAAAGTAGAGATGCTGGCAGCCATCTTGCCAACATGTGAAACTGAGAATACAGATAATATGGAGGAAAGCAGTGTCAGCAGATGGAGAGGGACCAAGTTTTAAGAACATGGTTTATGACCCTCAATGTAAGCCTTGCCTAGAGGCAGTTTAATCCTGCCCTTTCAGTTTTAAAAGCCAACAAATTCTCCCTTTTGCTAGGCCAGTCCAAATTGAGTTTTTTTGTCACTTGCAACTGAAATAGTCCCAACAGATAGATTACTTGAGCCATTCACTAATTTGTAACATGGAGGTACACTAACTGATTGCTGAAGTTCTGTCTAGTTTTCATATCCATGATCCTAAATGGGCGCGCGCGCACACACACACACACACACACACCCCTTCCAAAAATCGTAATTTTAGTAGCAAAAAATGTAAGTGTTGAAACTCTTAAGAACTATTTGCAGACCATAGCCTTGAAGATGGTACTAAATGCAAAAATTTAATAAAAGGGTTTCTGTTACACTGTTAAGTAACCTATAATTATTATGCATAGAACAATCTGCTAACCATTAAATATGCAAAGAAATTTGAATCATGGTTTCTTTAAAAATAATGTGTATCAGATTTATTTAGTTTTAGTCACATGGTAATACCTACTGTTGGCAAGGGCACAAGCACATGAGCACTCACACTACTGATGGAAATGTAAACCAGTGCAAACTTTCCCCAGGGCTATCTGGAAATATATACAGGCAGTCCCTGGGTTAGGAACAAGATCTGTTCCTAAGTGTGCCTTTAAGCCAAATTTGTACCTAAGTCAGAACAACTGCACATCGTTCTTATTTAGCCTTACTTTAGTGCAAGAGAGCTAGCCTTGGTGGCCCTGTGCTTAAAGCACTCAGCTGCTAGCCAAAAGGTCAGTGGTTCGAACCCACTAGCTGCTCTGCAGGAGAAAGATGTGGCTGTCTGCTTCTATAAAGATTTACAACCTTGAAAATCCTATAGGGCAGTTCTAGGGTTGCCTTAAATAGGAACCGACTCAGTGGCATTGGTGGTTAGTGAGGGGGGAAAAAAGGCTTAAAGCGTTTTCAATGATTTAAAAGCTGCATGCGCACCAAGTAACAGTGATTATGATGAAGAATTTGTTGAAAGTAGGGGTTGGTACCCTTGTTTCAATGTGAGGGGAAATTTATATTAACATTAAAGGACAAGTACCAGTTATCTGTAAGTCCAACATTTGTAACCCAGGGACTTGCTTTTAGTCAAAAGCCCCAGATTCCTATACCCTTTGATGTATCATTTCCACTTAACCTAAAGAAATAATTAGGCATGCATCCAAAATTTTAGCCAAAATTAAGAAAAATAATTGAAGTTTTTATTTATAATAGTGTAAAAAAAAATAATAATAATAATTCCCAACAACAGTGATCAGAGTAAATACATGATTATTCATTGACCACGGACACAAAGGAAAAATACACTGCTATTAAAATAACTTTGTAGGAGGGCATTTACTGACATGAGGAGTACATTTATTGTATATTGTCAGGTGAAAAGGGCAGATTATTTAAATGGAAAGTTTTATACACTTATAATTTGTTTAATTGTATGAATGGCATTTGTGATGAAATGGCATTTTGGACACAGAAATCAAGACTAGAAACTTTAGGCTAAAATGTGAACAGTCATTATCTCTGGGTAGTGGATCAAGGTGATTTTTTCCTCTTCTAGCTGTTCTGATGCTTTTCAATTTTTTACAATCAACGCATTTTATCTTCATAATCAGGAAAAAAAAAAAAAGCAACTTCTCTGTAATGATGCGGAGAAGACTAGTTTGTTTTAACTTTGCTTCAGTGAGCAGACAGCAGATCTGTAGCCCTGTCCAAGGGACAGTATGGCTTCACTCCCCAACTCAACAATGTCTTTCTTCCCTTCTTATGTAACACCCTACCACACCAAGCCTATACTAAAAACCTATTAGATATAAGCCATCAAGAATGACAGGGAAAGCCAGTTAAATTCTTGACACCACAAGGCCTCCTCCAGATAGGAACTGGAGTGGGAAAAGGCCTGAGGTTAGTTCACCCTCCCACACTTTCATCAGGGCAAAAATCATACATCAAGCTTTGCAATTCCAAACACATCTAAGGGGGCCTGGGCATGCTCAAAGGAAAAGATCACTGTGGGAGAGGCCACGTTCCTGTGAGAAAAATCCTCTCACTGGCATAGACTCAAGTTCTGCTCAGAGTTCTCCCTCTCACCTGGGCAAGGGTGATAACCAAAGGGTTGATCACACTTTCATATGTGGTGGAAAAAAAGAGCAGTAAGGATTCCGTCTGGAACATCTCAAGTAGGTAGAATTATCATCAGATCGGGCACACACACAACTGAAGTATGGATCTCACTGCTTCGGCCATGAAGGCTGACATCCTTGAGGCATAGTGCCAAGGACCTGTAATATTTTCAGGTTTCCATGAAAATATGTATTTTTTTAAAGCAGGAGAAAAAAATGAACTTTTAGGCTAAAGGAAATGTTTCAGTAGATATTAATATATTCATCTTTATACCAACAGTCGTAAAGCACGATTTTTAATGTTTTCTGGAGAAAGCAAAGGGGTCCATGAAGGCAAGTGTTTAGGCCCCAGGAAAGTCATAATGCGGTCCCACTGCCACATTTCCTTTGGAGACTTTGTTTACATTTTGCTACACACGGAACCGCAGGTGAGAACTGAAGTTCTCCCATACCAGAGTCTTATTTTTTTGCATTTGTAATTTGTACCAATCTCTATGGTTTGCAGTCACATTTCCTTTAAGCAACTTCAGTTTTAGTATTTACTGCAACAAGATTTTAAAATCGAAGGCTTCTTTATTTTTTTAAAAGACTGTACATATACAAATATACTTCCCAGATTTGCCTAATCATAAAAATTACCTAAGACAGTTGTTAAAAATACAGACCCCCAGGCTGAGAACTTGCCTCTAGATTCTGGTTCTAAGGGACTAGAGTGGTACCCCAGAAAATGTTTCCAACAAGGAGCTCCTGAAACTCTCATTGGTCAAGTTGAGCACTACTATTCCAGCTGAATCAAAACAAATGCTTTAAATAGCTGGATCACAAATTCAAAGTACTAGAAAGGCATCTGAGAAATCTGAGTTTGGATGGGCTGCCCTTGCCTGTAATGTGAGGGCATGAATATGAGGCTGACAGATGAGGGTAATGCACTATAATAACCTGACAGACCGCTCCCATTCCCAGGAGGAGTTTGAACACATCTAATTGCTTGTTAATGAAATTATTTATGGGCAATTTATAAGACGAGTACCACGGGTGATGTTCAAATTTTAAACACAGCTTTTGAAGTTCCAGGTGTTATCCATCCATGACCAACCCCACAGTTTTGGATTTAAAAACATCCCACATATAATTAAATTTCCTGAATGGGCTCCTCTCTCCCAGTGATTGCCACTGTAAAGGGAACGTGCATTCCTCCATAAAGAAGTTGGCAACAGTACTCATGTATTTAGGCCATGCAGACAGACATTCTTTGATTTGCAACCACGTGGCTGACCTTGACACAGACACCCACATAAAATCAGAACAACAAACAGGCACACCAGCATGAAAGCTACATATCTTATTTTTTTTTAGGCTTAGATTTGGAGAAAAAAAACAAACAAAAGAGGGGTACAGGAAGCTACATACTGAGGCACCATTCTGGTAACACCAGAACACATATTCTTAGATTGGAGCTGAGCCGGTGGAAGCAGGGGTGAGATGGAGCTGGAGATGAGGGGATCCCAAAATGTCAAACCCATGATGTTAAAATTTAAGTCCCTAAGTAGCTCAGTGAGATGCAGTTTCTTTGCCAGGATCACTGGAGCCTCTCTATGCCACCCTTACAAGAGAAATCAGAGGCAAAAGGGTGTAACTCCACTGACTACCAAGGCTCGTCTGTCTGCCACTACTCTGAGTGTCAAGCCCAATATTTCGGAGTGTAAAGGAGGGAAATGGTAGGCAGGTGAAATTTGTTTCTGATTCCACAGTAATACTCTTGGGCTGTTGGGGAGAAGATGAGAGGAAAACACAATTACAGAAAACTGTGTCACCCTACCCTCACTAGAAGCTGCCTATTCTGCCCAACTGAGAAGAGATGGAAGATGAAGATAGGCCTATCCTGGGAATGTTGTGGGTTCGGTTCCAGACCACAGCAATAAAGCAGACATTGCAATAAAGAGAGTATCTTAATAAAGCGAGTCACATGACCTTTATGGTTTCCCAAAGTATATAAAACTTATGTTTAATTCTACTGTAGTCTTTTAAGCATGCTATAGCATTATGAAAACCTTTGAGATATTGCGAGAATTACCAAAATGTGACACAGAGACACAAAGTGAGCACACGCTCTTTGTTAGGTAGAGCATAGCACTATCTAATGCTCCGCACTGAGGCTCAAGATGGTAATCTCATTACCTGCTTAAACAAATCCCAGTTTAAATCATCAAGAGGTTTAGCCTTCTGTCCTGACAAGCCACCAGAGCATGCTCACTCACTCCAGAGATGCTACTGACAATTTAACACCAGTGAGTGGTTAATTAAAGAAGCTTTAAGGACAATAGCATAATTGGGCGGCACCATCAGGAAAACCAACAGGTCTACCAGAAATGGGCTTTTTAGCCCTGACTACAAAAGTTTGGCAAATCTTTAAAGTCAAACTGGGTGGGGACTAAGGAAAGATGTGCCAGCTACTTGCCTGGCACGCTGAAATATAAACACGATTCCATTCGTCCTCCTCAAATAATCTGAGACCAAGTGCGTGCTTATTTATTTACCAATTCATTAAGTACTTACTATGTTCCTAGATGTGGGAGGCACTGTGACAGAGTTTTAGGATGCGTCAGTGAACCTGCCCTGTTGGCGCTTACATTCTAGTCCTCAAGGACTAAACATTAATCATGAATAGTCGGGAAAGAAAGTATGAAAACTCTACTACAAGTGGAATCTACATTGTCCTCAAACCAGAAACTGAAACGTTCCTTCAACGTTCACTCATGACAGCTCTTTTCAGCAGTCATTTGTTGTTGTTGTTGTTATGTGCCATCGAGTAGGACCCGACTCACAGTGACCCCTCCTTGGGTTGCTGAGGCAGTATCACTATGGAAGTAGACTGCAGTCATAGGGAAGTAGACTGCAGTCATAGGGGACTCTTTTTAGCAAAGTAATTGTCACAACAGACTCTTTTTTCTAGCCATTCAAGAAAATTGTAATTAAGGTGGAAACAAGACTCAAATTTACAAAAAGTTTAAAATCCTAAGACACTAGTGTTGGAAAGGTTTAAGAGCTCTGGATTAGAATTCACATATGAAAAGATGCTCAACATAATTAGCCATTTACTAGCTGCCACTGATTCGTGGTAACCTCATGTACCTCAGAATAGACCTATACTCTAAAATTGAGTTTTCAATGACTGATTTTTTCAGTAGGTCGCCAGGCTGTGCTTCCAAAGTGCATCTGGGTGGACTTGAACCTGCAACCTTTCAGTAAGCAGCTGAGGGAATTAACAGTCTGCACCCTGCAGGAGCTCTAATTAGCCACTGCTGTGTGTGTCACTGATCCTGACTCACAGTAACCCCATAAGGCAGAGTAACCAACTGCCCCATAGGGCAGCCTGTAATTCTTACAAGTGTATATAGCCAGGTCTTTTCTAGGACTTCAAACCACTTCACTCTTGTTTGACACCCTGCTGAGAATTTGCATTGCCACCCCAGATATACTGAATAAGAATCTACATTTTAACAAGATACATAAGAATCACCCGGGGATCTTGTTGAATTCTGTTTCAGTCGATCTGGGGTAGAAAGGCCAATTCTCAGCAGGGGGTAGACTGGAAACTGGTTTCAACCACTAACTTTTCCTTTAGCAGCTGTGTCCTTAACCATTGCTTCACCAGGGCCCCTTTATTAGCTATTTGTTGTTGTTGTTATGTGCCATCGAGTCGGGCCCCAATCCATAGCGACCCCCTCCTTGGGTTTCCGAGGCAGTATTACTACGGAAGCAGACTGCCCAACCTTCCTTCTAAGTCATCAGCTACTTGTTGTTGTTGTTGTTATTTGCCGTTGAGTCGCCGACTCATAGCGACCCCTCCTTGGGTTTCCGAGGCAGTATCACTACGGAAGTAGGATTGCCCAACCTTCCTTCCGAGGAGTGGCTGGTGGGTTTGAACCGCCAGTCTTCTGGTTAGCAGTCAAGTGCCTTAGGCACTATGCTACCAACGCAAATCAAAACCAATGATTTACCAATGATACCACTTCACTCTCACTAGATGGCTACCATCAAAGAGACAGAGAGTACCAAGTGCTGGCCAGGATGTGGAGAAATTGGAACCCCACACACTGGCTGGTATGAACATAAAATGGTGCAGTCACTTTTGAAAAGAGTCTGGAAGTTCCTCAAAATGTTAAACACAGAACTACCACATGACCCAGCAATTCCACTAAGTATGTATCACAAGGACTTGAGAACAGGGACTCAAACAGACACTTGTATACCAATGTTCATGGTAGCATTATCCACAACAGCCAAAAGGTGGAAACAGTGCAAGTGTCCATCAACGGATGGATGGACAAACAAAAAATGTGGTATATACATACAATGGGATATTCCTTAGCCATGAAAGAATGACTTTCTGATATATGCTATAACATGAACACTGAAACCATGCTAAGAAGGCAATCACAAAAGACCACATATTGTACAATTCCATTAATATGAAATGCCCAGAATAGACAAATCTAGACCTATAAAGTGGTTGCCTTGGGCTGACAGGTGTGGGAGGAAAAAGGAAATGACTACTAATGGATTTTTTCAGGGGACAGGGGGATGATAAAAATGTTCTAAAATTGACCATGGTGATGGTTGCACACCTCTGTGAATATACTAAAAACTAACAACTATTGACTTGTATACTTTAAATGGGTGAATTGTATAGTAAATGAATTACACCTCAGTAATGCTATTTTTCAAACCCCTGATTTTATAGGTAACTCACATCTTAAAATATAAATATGAAATTGTAATAGTTTATAAAGGAAATTTTGTTAAAAATGCATGACCCCTTTTTCCATATTCCTAAACAAAACAGACCAAAAAGAATTTTAATTTTAGCTCTTTTCTGATCACTGAGGGTCATCATATGAGAATCAATTATTGTGCCCACTTATCTATATCCTCAGGAACTCTGTAAGCCTGTGCCTCCCAGTTGCCATGGTTTAAGTGTTCTTTTGTCTTATAGGTTTCTATGTTTCATTTTCTGGCTGATGCTGTCCACTTCTTGCTGCTGTCAGTGTTACTATGATGCCTGCTACTTATGAACACAGAGAAACCAGCAAAACAAATCTGTTAAAACTGTGACTTTGGTAAAAGTAAATGAAGCCCGAGAGAGAGTTTAGGAAATTATCTAAGTACAAGGCACCTTCCATTGTTCCCTCTTTTCAGTGCTAATTTTGGTTGCTCACTACTGTTTGCTTACTTCTAGGCTCTCAGCTGCCTTCTGGGTATGGATGGCTAGCTGCCAGAGAAGTAATGGTCACTATAATTAATAGTGAATGTTTTTTACTATAACAGTTTTTATCAAAGGCACACCTGGAATTAATACCTGATTGGGAAAAAGGATTGAAACTCTTAAAGAGTAAATAAATATGAGCAGTCAAAATATTTTATTAGTGGAAAAAATAATATTAGTCTGGGGCCACTGAGCTGTGGGGCACAGTGTCCCTCTATACCGGTTCAGGGCAAATTTTCAAACTTTTTATTCTTGAACTCATTTTTTTAAAAAAAATCTTAATTCTGAACCTGACATGAAAATGGTAAGTAAATCATATCACACACTTAATATAAAGTTAATTAATGAGAACAATGATACTGTATTGATGAACACAAAAGCTAGGAATGTCATTTATGGATGACAGCTGGAGTCTTATGAGCTTCAGCATGCAATTTATTTCTCTGGTTTTTCAGGATTACATAGTACGGAGAAAAGCTTGATTAAGACAGTGGTTGCAAATCATCTCATTTTAAAACTTGTAATTTTATTTATTTTGTTGTTATCAACATAAACTCACTTCCCCTCTAAGGTTCCTACCTAATCTTTTGAATTGCTGTCAATTTGATGCCATACAGACAATTCTTCAAAGAGCATCATGCTCTAGGCACACTTTTTTTTTTAACTTGGTAAGCGAAATTATTGTTTGGCTTTAAGAATAATTCAGGGGAATTACTGCTAATGAATAATTGTTAATGAAAAATGTCATCAATGTTCCTGAGTTGTAAATGTGGAAGTTTTAAGTTAGCAAATGCCTTGTGCATGTTTTCACCACAATAAAAGTTAAAAAAAAAAAAAAAAGAATTTGGAGTATTTTTGGTTTCAGGTTTAAAGGTTATTCCAGGACAATAGTCTCAGGATATGGAACCTGCAGCGAATTGCCTCCATGAACAACTGCCTCCTGTGTCATGACACCAGAAGAACTGGATAGTGCCTGCCTACCATTACTAAACATTCTGATCAAAGATTCCACTGAAGAATCCTGATCAAAAGGGCTGAAATGCAAAATGAAATTGCAAATTCTCATGCTCTTCAGACTTCCTGCAGACACTGAGGTCCTTGGATGAACCCCTGAAACCACTGGCCTGAGATACTCATAACTCTTTTTATTAACAACTTTCCTTGCAGTCTCAGTGATTTCTTCAAACTGATTCAGGGAGATCCGGCAAGATGGCGGACTAGGCAGAAAGACTGCACAGAC
>NW_006921705.1:9252459-9262509 GCF_000298275.1 Orycteropus afer afer
CCGAAGTAGATTGCCCAACCTTCCTTCTGAGGAGTGGCTGGTGGGTTTGAACTGCCAGCCTTCTGGTAAGCAGTCAAATGCCTTAGGCAATATGCTACCAGAGCTCCTGTCAAATGCCTTAGGCCCTATATATGTAATTTCTTCTCCTTTCCTTAGTGTCCTGCTGCTTTGCTAGTTTATCTGTCTATCTCTTAGGTAACCTAGCACTGAGCCGAACTATATCAGTGGCAGGAAGTAAAGAGGGAGAAAGGGAGGCAGATAATAATGTGATTCTAAAGAAATTCTACCCTTGTACCAAAGTAAACCCCCAACTAATCTTTGTAGAGTGCTTTCTTTCCTAAGGATAAGGCACCCTCATCTAACTTCTCATCTTCTGAGATTGTTCTAGTTAGTAAAGGACTTGTTGACTCACTTTCTACCCACTAGAACCTAAGGCATTTGACGGCTAACCAGAAGGTTGGCGGTTCAAACCCACCAGCTGCTCTGCAGAAAGAAGATGGGGCAATCTACTTCCGTAAAGATTTACCACCTTGGAAACCTGATGGAAGTCGCTATGAGTCGGAATCGACTTGAGAGCATTAAATTTTTTTTTTTTTTTAAACTACCTCAAATACTTCAAGAATTCCTTTTGGGTTACTGATGTCTTCTGGGACTTTTCTCTGAGCCTCTTCTGTGACCTGCACCCCAATCAGTGGTATGCTGGTAAATGCTTAACACTGGCTCTCTGAAAATAAAGCCCTGATTCCCACTGTTTGCCAACTTCCATAGTGTAACTATACCTACCAAGACCGATTTCAGGTTACCAACATGAATACAGAGTTGGGAAATGATATGTATAATCAGCTCCCAGAGCTTGTGTGGGCTGTATCCAGCACAACATTGGGAACTCTGAGTTTGCCTAAAATAATCCCAGTTTATGCTTGTGATGCTGGCATAATTATTAATGGTACCCAGCCCCACTCTTTAAATGTATTGAAATATTCTGGGTCCCCCTACAAAGTAATCACATCTGACTATTATTTCTTCATAGTAATAACATTTAATTCTTAGTCTTTATATAAAAAGCAAGAAGATATAATTCCTTGCCCAAATTTATATTATTCCCACCTCAACATACAAAATTTCCCTTTAAATTTCTTTTTCATCAAACACAGGTAGTGGGGAAGGTATGAAAAATTAAGAGCTCTGATTAGCGTTCAGACTCTCTTGACTCAGACAGGTGAAGTTTCGTGACTTCTGAAACTGCCATGACATCTCTTGGTGGTGCAAAGGGTTAATGTGCTCAGCCACTAACCAAAAGGCTGGGGTTCAAATCCACCCAGGAAGAAAAGCCTGATAATCTATTTCCAAGATCAGCCACTGACAACACTATGGAGCACAATTCTACTGATACACATGGGGCTGCCATGAGTTAGAACTGACTCAAGTGATAATTGGACTGGACTGGGCGGGAACGGTCACAGTAACTGGGTAAGATCAAGCCAGAAGACTGGCTTTAGGTTACACTCCAGCTTGGAGCCACATCAAATCAAGTATCACCTCTAGAGTCTAGCACAAAGCCTGACATTACATACTGGTGGTATTCAAGGTCACCCAGTTAACAGTTAACTTGAACTCCTCTGGGACAACCTCAAGAAGCGATCTTTCAGTTTAAGCTTTAATATTTTCCAGCCACCCCACACACTGAGTCACATGGATGATGGAGTCTGGCAACCCAGAATATGGGTCTCAGTTCTTCTGAGGTCTGAGCCCAAAGGAAGATTTGTGATGCAATTAAAAACAAAACAAAACAAACTTGCTATCAAGTTCATTCTGACACAGTGATCCTATAGGACAGTGTGGGACTGCTCCATAGGGTTTCTAAAGCTGAAAACTGTCACGGAAGCAGATTGCCACATCTTTCTCCTAAGGGGTGAAGCAGCTAGTGGGTTTGGACCATTGACCTTTTGGTTAGCAGCTGAACACTTAGCCACTGTCCCATCAGACCTTCTTTAGAATACGATGGCTATCTTTAAATATCTAATGAGTTGTCATGTAGAAGATGGATTAAAGAAGCTGTACTAGTAAAAGATATCGAGAGATTCTGAGTTAGTATAAAGAAAAATGTAACACCAAAAAGCTAACATTTACTGGATGCTTATGTTTTGCAACAGGCCTCACTACACTGCTAAACACATATTGAGCTTAGTGTCTTATGGAGCTTAAAGTCTATCCTTGCTTCTTTCATCCCAGGACCAAAGGAGGTGTTTGTCCAGAAGCCCCAGAAGGCTCCAAGGAACTAGCACTGCCCAGGCTTGCCACAGCTCACAGAGGTTCATTCAGGTCTAGTCTGTGCTGAACCTCTATCTAAAGTCTTTGTGGTCAACACTGTATGAGACCACTATTATAAAATGTCAAGAAAACGTTTACATATAAGAAGAACCATTCTTTGATGGTTACCAGGCATAGGAGGGTAGGGGAGGGTACATTATTAACTAGAGCGTAGGCGTGTAGTAAACAGGGGTGAAGGGAAAGGCAACATACAATAAGGGGGAGAACAGCACATGTGATCAATGGCAAAGGAAATCACTGGGAGGTGCGCAAGAGTAAAAGACAACAATGGTACATACTATTGTACACACAACCCTTCAAGAACAGTAATAACAAACGACATCTATGAGTAGATACATAGCTAGAAGTGTCAGCTAAACAGATGTGGGAAGGAGAATGGGAGCACATCCACCAGTACATATAGGTTTGGCAGAGGACATTTTTACACATGTAAAAATATTTTACACATGTATGTACAGTAAATATATCTAAGGATAGTGTAGAGCATACGGAGGCAAAGTTCTAAAAGTTCTTAGTTATAACCAAACACCTTGAGGGATGACACACCATGCTTGGGTTTTAGGACCACAGTCTCAGGGGACAACGAAGTCAATTGGCATCACACAGTCCACAAAAACAGTATATACATCCTACTCTGGTGAGCAGCGACTGGAGTGTTAAAAGCTTCCCAGAGGCCATTGAAGGTTCAACTGTTGGTCTGTCCTCATCTGGAGCAAAGACTGAAGAAAATCAAAGCCTCAGGAAATAATTAGTCCAAAGGACTAATGAACCACCTGAACCACAACCCCCAGTATCCAGAGACCAGAAGAACTAGATGATGCCCAGCTACCACTACTGCCTGCTCTGATCAGGATCACAATAAAAGACCCTGGATGGAAAGCGGGGAAAATATAGAACAAAATTCAAAAACATAAAAAGACTAGAATGATTGGTTTGATAGAGACGAATGGTACCCCCAAGACTATGGTCCGTAGATACCCTTCAAAGCTAGAACTGAGCCAATCCCCAGGGATCAACTTTAAGCCAAACAACAGACAGGCCTATAAAGTGAGTAACAACACCAGACAGGAATGTACTCTTCAGTACAAACAACCAGATGAGATCCAAAGGGCAGCATTTGTTGAAAAACAAAGCTTAGGAAGCAGGAAGTGGCAGGAAGGAAGGATGAATGGAAATGGGGAACCCAGGGAGAAGGGGGAAAGTGATGGGACACTGAGGGGACTGCAACAAACGTCATGAAACAAATGTGCATCAACTATGGGATGGAAAACTATTACACTCAGCAAACTTTCAGCCAAACTACAATTTTTTAAAAAAGAATATTAGGGGGAAATCTGAATAGATTTATAGTTTAGTCAATAAAAATAAATAAGCATAGTCCCTGTGGCCTCAGACTCAGTGTAGGGTCAAGGCCAGGCACACCAGAAGAGCCAAATGCTAGTATCAAACACCCAGCAATATCAATCTCACCATCTGCCAGAACGAAGTTTGTCAGGCTACACTTTGTGATCCTTGGAGAATGGGTTAAAAAATGGTCCATGAACTGAATACAGCTGTTTTGAATTCTGAAGGCTTGTTCAGCTCATGTGGCTTCTACAAAGGAAAAGTGCTCGTTTTTTTGATCCTTCTCATCTCTCTTGTGCATATCAGCTTCACTCAAGGGCTGAGACATCAAACAGTATAGATCAAAGAAGGACACTTCCTTTTTTAAAAAATAACTGTCCTCACACTAGATTAGCAGTGAAATAAATTACACTGTCTCCTTATTCACTAAGCTGTCAACATCACTCTCAGGGAGGACACACTGTACTTGGTATTATGAGTTGCAATGGGGCAATCTAGGAAAGTAAAAAAGAGGTTAGGCCTTGTGACACAGACCTGGTGTCCTGCTTCTAGAAATGTCAGAGGGAATTAAGGAAGTTTCCATTCAGAGGATGATGTCAGAGCAGGGTGGAGGATACTCTGACACCTAGATCCAAAAAGGCTCCCAGTAAGGGCAAGATGAGTTCAAAGAAATCCTGAGACTTCAGAAAGTTTGAAAGCCTCTGTGACAAAATAAAAGCAATGGTATTAATATCAAGCTATCTTCAACTATGTACCTACCAGGTTCTAGGCATTCTAGTATAAATTTGACATATTCTTCCCTCATCCTCCTCAAGATGGATAAGATGGGCATTATCTCCATTAGACAGTGATCCTCAGAGTGTCATGAATCTTACCTAATGCTATATTGCTAGTAAGCAGTAGAATGAGGATCTGAATGTGGGTGTGGTGGCTCCAAAGCTCTTTCCAATACAGAACTCTGCTCTGCATTGTAGTACTGCCCACACTTCCCAGGAACCCACTAGGGTCCTGACTCTAGTTCCCTGGCCCAAACCAAAAGCCAAACTCATTGCTATTGAGTCGATCAACTCACAGCAACCCCCACTGGGTTATCAAGGCTGTGATATCTTGTAAAGATTGAATCCTTACAAAGGCAGGTTGCCTCATTTTTCCTCTGCAGAGCAGCTGGTGGGTTTGAATTAACTGCCATTTTGGTTAGCAGCCAAATGCCTTAACCACTACGCCACCAGAGCTCCTTAGTTACCTGGTCCAGTAGAGTCAAAATCTGAACTTAGATCATTTTACTCTCTCAGGCTTGAGACTTCAGTTGCTTCACAGAACAACTATACAGAAGGAGGGCAGTCACTTCTAACCTTAGAGGGTGCCAGGAATGTTTGAAGACATAAGCCCCACAAAGTGCTTAGCTTAGTGCCTGGCACATAGTAAGCACTCATTAAATGTTGGTTACTGTTACATACATACACACACATTTGCACAGATGAAGTTTTGCCAAAGGTACAGATTATGTACACCTGTCTTTTCTCAAAGTCTTATAGAGCATACTTCCTTTCCCCAACTTGAGCAACAAGCTTATATGGTAGAAAAGAAAGCCTGCTAGTAATGGAGTTAGACTTGGGTTGAATTTTGGTCCTGCCATTCAAGAACTATAGGTCTTGGGTAGATTGCTTCACTTCTCTGAGCCCCTCTTTCTCCATCTGTAAAATGGAGAGAGGGAGTATGCTCGGATGGTTTTGAAAAGGCCAGTAAAAACACATGCAACACAATGGGTTCGCAGCTGTTGCTCCATGATATTGTTGTTGAGGTTGCACAACTCCTTTCAACTACATAAGGAGGTAGGAAGGAAGATGGAGGGCGCTTCTTTTCTTAGTGCCCCCATATCAATCAGAGGCTAAAGCAGTGGCCTTCTATGACAATGTCCTCTGGACTAGTCTGCACTAACTGGCTTCTTCCAGATGATCCACTGGTGGGAGTGTGCCCCTTCTTCCAGGCACAATGGGGAAGGGTAAATATAAGAGGGAAAATATGCTTGCATCTGATGGGTTTGGTGCCCTGTGACATATTCCTCAGCCCACCTCTGGTTTCTGTGGCAGCACTAGCAGAAAGTTCAGCGTGGGTTCACGTGACAGTGCCTACCACAACAAGAGGTGAGCCTCTTTTTCTGCCTCAGAGCCTTCTTTGAAGCTGGGAACCCACTCAGCTCTTACATAAGCACAACCTGGAAGTGTGGACCCTTAACACCTTAGAAGCTGCCTCAAGGAGTGGAAGAATGAGAGCCACTAAGCAAACGCTCAGCCTCTCACCCTGTGGATGCAACATTCTGGGAGGTGTTCTGTACACTTGCCAGAGGCTTCAGCAGAACTGAGCTCCCATCCCCCACAGAGCCACCTTGGTAACGTATCTACAGAGTGGCTTTTCCTCACTGCCTTCCTCACCTTCCCCTCTCTTCTCTCCTTTGGTCCTGCCTCTTGAGATGTCCTCCCAAATAAGCTGTCAAAACCAAACAAAAACAAAAACTTGTTGCTGTTACTAGTTGCCATTGAGTTAATTCTGACTCATGGTGACCCCATGTGTGCTCCGTAGGGTTTTCACAAATGTCACCTTTTGGAAGGACATCGCCAGGCCTGTCTTCTGGTGTGTCCCTCTGTGGACACGAACCACCCATCTTTTGGCTAGTGGTCAAGTGCTTAACTGACTGCACCTCTCAGGGACTCCTTGCTCAATAATGTTGTTCTTGTTAGGTGCCCTGGAGTTGTCTTGGACTCATAGCAGCCCTACGTACAACAGAATGAAACACTGCCTGCCCGGTCCTGCGCTAGTCCCACAATTCTTGCTATACCTGAGCCCATCGTTGCAGCCACTGTGTCAATCCATTTTGAGGGCCTTCCCCTTTTTTGCTGACCCTCCACTTTACCAAGCATGATATCCTTCTCCAGGGAAGGATATCTTTCTGACAATATGACCAAAGTATGTGAGACAAAGCCTGGCCATTCTCACTTCCAAGGAGCATTCTGGGTGCACATTTTCCAGGACAGACTGTTAGTTCTTCTGGCAGTCCATGGTACTTTCAGCATTCTTTGCCAACACCAAAACTCAAAAGCATCAACTCTTCTTTGGTCTTCCTCATTCATTGCCCAGCTTTCACACAGTATGCTCAATAATAGCTACTCTTATTACTCAGTAAATCAAAGCAAGTACTGTAACCACCCACTACTGTCAGGAGTTTCTCCACTCTCTTTCTAAACTATAGAGAAGTATACAGGCCTAGAACATTATTTTGCTGTAACTGTCTTTAAAAAGATAGCATTCCCTCCTCCTTTCAAATTGTCTGCTGCTTTTAAACACATTCCCAAGGAGAAAACTCTCTCACACACACACATATGCACGCACACACACGTGATTAGCTAACTCTAAGCATCTAAGAGATTTCATAAATTAAGTAATGAGATACCAAGCTTAACAGCTGCACTATCTAGAGGAAAGGTCTACATAGAAATTCTCTGTATCATGCTGGGTACACTTAACAGTTTCCATATCAGATTCCAATTATGGTCATTCCAAGGTGAGTACTAGCTAAGCCTTAATATCTGTTGTAGCAAAGAAATTAATCATATATAAAAGCCTTCATCCTAACTCCCACAAAAATATTATATATATATGGCTTCATATTAATGTTGAAAATGGGGAAAAGGGGCACTCATATATCTAACAGGATCCTGACACCTGACTTAACCACTTAGATGCCAAACATCTGGGCTATAAATTCTTAATCTTCAGGTCAAATGTGTATGGTACAATTCATAACTCAACTGACAACTCAGAGACTGGGTCATACATACACATTTGCACAGATGAACTTTTGCCAAAGGTACAGATTATGTACACCTGTCTTTTCAAGTCCCTCAAAAGCAAAGTATCATCACATATGGTATCTTCATAAGATAAGTAATGGACGATGATTTATGCCTTTTTTAGAACTGAAAATAAAAACTTGAAAACTTGGGAATCTGACCATATCCCAGAAGTAACCATACGAGAGGACGTCCTTGCTTTCCATTTCAGTCTTTGGTTTCTCAAATTTGGAGTGCTTCTTCTCTAGGAGTATTGATTATGCAGAAAACACAGACACACACACACACACAACCATATATATCTACTCTCTGTGCACATACAAGGAGCTCTGGGGGAGTAGTGCCTATGGCATTTGACTGCAACCAGAAGACTGGTGGTTCAAACCCACCAGCCACTCCTGGGAAGGAACACTGGGCCATCTACTTCCATAGTGATACTGCCTCAAAAACCCAAGGAGGGGTTGCTATGAGTTGGAAAGGACTCGATGGCCGTAAGCTTAATTTTTTGGTTTATGCACATACAACCAGAAATTCCTGCCTCTTAATTTATCTCTTCTTAAGTGTGTCTAATTAGTCTAATTCAGGGGTAGTGGGAAGTCAAAGTGTCAAAGCTAAATATTCCAATATTTAGACAACTGGGGACTTGTACTTTGATGGTGGCTAGTAAAGATGATAAAAGATTTGAGTTTCTTCAGTTTCTACCAAGAATGTTAGATACACTGTGAACTCTCTCTCCCATTTTCTGTTAGCATTCTATCTGGGTGATTTGAGAAGTCAGAACTCCCACTCTCCAAGGATGCCAGCACCATCTAGCCACTATTCCTGCCTGTTTCTATGCACTGGAAAGGAGGGCAGCGACAGCCACGAGCCTTTCTGAGGATGCCCAAACATTGGCCTCTCTGTGGTACAATGTTTTTGTGAGTCAGACAGTAATTTTCTTTTCATTTTCCTCCTCTCTCTACAAATGTTATGGCCCATTTAAGGCATTTGACTGCTAACTAGAAGGCTGGTGATTCAAATCCACCAGCCACTCCTTGGAAGGAAGATTGGGTAATCTACTTCCGTAGTGATACCGCCTTGGAAACCCAAGGAGGGGTCGCTATGAGCCGGTTCCGACTTGAAGGCAGTGAGTTTGGTTTTTGTTTTCTTTGATACCTAAATTATATAGAATTTCAAGGCAACAACCATACACTACACTGTGTCACTTCTGTTCCTTCCCCAGAAAGTATACATTCACCAATTTCATCAAATATAACTACTTGGGAAGAAAAGAACTAGGCCCAAAGTTGCTGTAACACTGTTTATGGTACAGAAACTGCAGCCAAAAGTTCTAAGAGTCTAGTTAAATCAGTTATGGTATATCCATACAATGGAGTAGTGGATAAGGCACTTGACTGCTAACCGGAAGGTCAGTGCTTCAAACCCACCAGCTGCTCTGTGGAAGGAAGACAGGATAATCTACTTCCATAAAGATTTACAGCCTCAGAAACCCAATGAGGGTCACTATGGGTCAGAAATGGCTCTATGGCAGTGAGTTTGGTTTTTGGTTTATACAACCATTAAAAATGCTCTTTATTTTAATGCCATAAGAAAACACTTAGACTAAAATTTAAAATAAATAAATAAATAAAAATCTTGTCATAGTATGATCCAAAATTAACTTTACTACATTTTTGTACTCTCCAACAATTTTACCAATTAACAGAGGTGAAAAGAAAATTAAAATTGTGGGACTAGGAGTATTCAGCTAATCAAATAAACTTTTTAAAATACCGTTTTTTGTAATTCTAGGCCTAAATACTTTTTTAAATTATGAAAGTCAAGTTTAAGGTTGATTTTGCCAGCTCCACTGTCTCGTCCTGCGGATTAATAGTAGAAGGTGTTCTGTATGGTGGTGATGACGACAGCTAGTATTTATTGAATAACTGCTGTGTGTCTGTTACCTCATTTAATCTTCACCTCAACCTGATGAGTTAGTATGAGTCTATCTATTTCACTTATATGGAAATTGAATTAATAGAGGTTAGGTAACATGCCCCAGGTCATCCAGCTAAAATTCAAGGCCAGACCCTTGGGTCTGAATAACTATACCATTTACAACCAACTAGGCATTCACAGAATCTTAGTCAGTATTATCATTAGCTTCAAACATTTGGGAAATGAGCTGACCCTATGAGGCGCTGCTACTTGTATATCCTTCAAAGAATGCAGAGCACCAAGAAGCAGACTAAACAGATGTCCCTACTGATGATACCTTATGGAAACCACACACACTGTTGAAGGACATTGGCCAAAGTCTGTTGTAGGGCTGGAAATAGCTATCTCAAACGATGAAATGGTGATGACATCACTTTTATTCTGTGACATCAGTTAAACAGGTTATGAACCCCAGGTACAAGGCATATAGGAAAAATGTGATCTCTAATCAAAGATTCCCAATTTTATTAGGGAGACAAGACAACACACATAAAATCAGTACAAGAAACAAACAAACAAACAAGGTGCACAATTAAAAGAGCTCTGGTGG
>NW_006921705.1:9263844-9270208 GCF_000298275.1 Orycteropus afer afer
GTGGTGTAGCGTCTAAGGCATTTGACTGCTAACCAGAAGGCTGGAAGTTCAAAACCCACCAGCCACTCCTCGGAAGACTGGGCAATCTACTTCCGTAGATACCGCCTCGGAAACCCAAGGAGGGGTCACTATGAGTCCGAATTGACTTGACGCCAGTGAGTGCAGACAGGAAGTTACATTTTCTTGTATTTTAAAACAATTAACTCCTATGGATCTGCAAGCACAAGTTAAAGCTCTGGGTTAGTTTTTCTCTGCCTTTCAGATACAGTTAGTGTATTTTCAACATCTTAAAAATTATTACGAGGGGTGTTATATCCTGAATTGAGCATAGACCGTTCAAGGTGGCAATTCTAAACAAAAATTCAATACGGTTCTCTTTAATTATATTGTACCACTGGCTATTTAAATTGCAAACTCTATTGCTATCTGTTAATGCAGATCAGAGAAGTACTTAAAATGTGGTTGCAAAAGAAACAAAATAAATTGTAAGTAATTAACGCTGAGTTCATAAAGAAAGTAATTTTCTGATAAGTGTCAAGTTAAAACTAAAATAAAAATTGAGACGCTAGATGTCATAGTCAAATCTCTTGTGTGGCCTCAAAGTTCCACACAAAACTTTACATTTCAAACGTCACATTTTAGACCCACAAAACCAAATAGCAGAGCCACCGTGATCCCACAGTCATGGAAAAGTGCTTTCCAAAGTTTTTTTTTAAACGTTTAATTCCATGCAGAAAAGCTGAGTCAAAATACATAAACAGAGAAACAAGGTGAAGCTTTTACAGACAAATCAAAACTCTACCTAGCAACTTTCCTATCAAACAGAATAATCTATATACAGAAGATGCATGTTTGAGTGCAATCAGTTATAACGTGCATTCTACTTACTTTGTCTTTTTCCATTTATAAGCTTCATTAAAGAGACCCAGAAAGAAGTAACCAGTTGAATGAGGTTCGGCTCAGATTTTTTTCAAAAAAAGTTTGAAACTCGAGCTACAAATTTACATTCCAGACATTATGCGGAGGAGGTACTTTTTAGAAACTAACATTAAATATACACGCCTTAGAATGTTAAAATACTCATTTCAGTTTTCCGCACTGAACATTACCATTACAAACCTTCAACTTTACATCCCCCTCCTCCAAAAGATACACCTCCAATCCTCATTGGTCCATATAGTTCCGGCCCACATGGTATCAGTGGGTGTGACCCTCTCAACAAGCCCTCTCATTGGCTGGTAAGAAACAGCGTTTAATAGGCTGTGATTTGGGGGGTTGTCAAACTCCACGCCTCCGGACTTTGCGCTCGCCAATAGACCCGAGGTGCTGGCGGCTACTCTGCAATTCAAAGGGCAAGCTCGTCGCCTGAGAGCCAGCCCCAGAAAGACGAGCTCAGAGAAGGGAGAGGGGACGAGGAGGCAGAGGCAGCTCTGGCTGTGCATGCACGCTCTACGCCCACTCCCAGGCCCCAACATAAGTTCATACACTTGTATTTATTTTCCCAGCTACAAATAAGGGCTGGCAGTGCGTTCGTCTTTTACAACACCTTGACCTAGGAGCAGCTCAGGCTCCATCTCCAATTAGCCCATTCTACGAATGGGAGAAAGCAAGGGCAGGCTCAGGCAACTATCTTTAGGGTTTGGCGCCCCCTCCAAGCAGACCTCGACGGCGGGCGCTAGGGCGCACCGAGCGCGCTGCGGAGCCCTCCCCCATAGTCCCCTGGCCCCGCGCGCGGTGTCAGCCTCTCGCCCGCGCTCCCCTCGCAGCCGGACTTACGCGGCCTGTTCTTCCTCCCCGAGTCCATCCTCCTCCGCAGCCGGCATTTCTTGGCAGGGGAGTCGTGCTGAGGGGGCGGCGGCTGCGGCTGGAGCTCGGGCAGGAGCGGGAGGCGCGGGGACGCCGCGTCGCCGCCGGCTGCGGGGCCCCGGCTGCAGAGGCGCGGCGCCTGGATGGGTGGCGGGTGGAAGCCGTTGTGCAGCAGCCCGTTCACGGCGGCAGCGCCGGTGGGGGTGCTGAGAGCATGAGGGGCTGAGCGCTCTGGCTGCCCGCCGCCGACGTCCATGCTGGGGGCTGGAGGGGCAGCGCGCGGGCTCCGGCTCAGGCGGCCTCGCTGGAGGTCATTCTCGGGCGTCCTTATTTCCCCGGATCCTCCCTTCAGCTTCCGATTCAGCAGCCGCAGAGCCAGCGCCGGGGGATGGCGAGCCGGGCGCTCCTCCCCTTCTCCCACCGGCTCCCCCTCCTCCTCCACGCCCTGCCCCCCACCCGCCGGCCTCGCGGCACCCGCCTCCGGCGTGCCTACCCCAGGCGCGGAACCCGGGATCCCCGCGCACCTCCAGCCGGGGCCCCAGCCGCCTGTCTCCCCCAAATCCCTCAGCCGCGCGACTTCAAACGCGGCTTCCTTGCCTTCCAGACCTGTCCCTGCTACTGAGCATGCCCAGTCCTGCCCGCCACCGCCACCGATGAGTTTCAACATGGGGACTGAAGTTCTCTAGGTCTGCAAAGAGGAGATGGACGGGTTGGGCTTTGTGTGGTAGACAAAGCAGAGAGGGGACAGGGCAAGGCAGGCGCCAGGAGCTTGCAGCTTCAGGAGGAACGAAGAAGGAAAACCTAATAAATATTTACAGACGTGCAGGTTTGCTACTCCTGTCCTCTGTGGGCTAGATACCTTTGCAAGGTCACTCACTTTGCCTCCACTCCTTCCTTTTCCCACCCCCATCCCCCAACTCGTGTGTGTGTGTGTGTGTGTGTGTTTTCGTTAAGTGACCAAACCCTCAGGGGCCTGAGAAAAGGAAGGAGGATTATTTATAGAAAAGTAAGCAGCCTTGGAGAGGAATAGAAATGAAATTTATTTGCTGGCACCTACATACTATGTGGTCTCAGGGAGTTGTCTTCTGAGGGAGGAGACCTAGGAGTACAGTGTAAGGACAGTGAAGGACACAGCTGTAAGCAGGCTTAACCAATGTTGGAAGAGACCAAGTAAACAGAAGCAAGCCCTAGCTATAAAAAGCACTTTCCTCACCCAGAAAGGACTTCAAGAGACAATGTTATGTTATTTATAAAGAGTTGCCTATGTTTTTAAAAAGGGAAGACAGCATGGCCTGGTGGTAAGACGAGTTCTGGAGTCAGAACTGGGTTAAAAGCACAGCTCAGCCAGTGAACAAAACCAGAGAATGTCATTGCTCAAGTTAACACACCTGGAGATATGAAACAGGGCTGGGCATGCTCAGTCCACAGGGTAAAGATGGGTGGTGAGGACCTTCCCAAAATTGTGTAATCCTTGAGGCCTCAACTTTCTAATCTGTAACAGGGGCATGCTGTGAGGAAATTTATCAAAAAGGACCCAGCACAAAACTGGCACACAGTAAGTGCTCAAAAGACATCGCTATTCTTATTATGCTATTATTATTAACAGTTTAAACTTCATTTCAAGAAAGGGGAATAAACCATGCTCAGAGCCGAATTTATTGTTCTGCATATATCTTTACTGCATCTTCAGAGGAGCTAGGCCTGGAAGCATTCAGCATTGTCTAGGATCTGACTGCTTGATAATTCCTTACAACAGAGCCTTACCTAGAATCAGAACGTCAGGACGAGGGAGCCGTCTGAATGTTGTGGTCCATCCACTCATTTTTCAGATGAGGAAACAGACATGGAGAAGTGGTTGAGATTATGTGGAGCAAAGCCAGAACTAAACCCTAAATCTGCTAACTCTCTTTCTGCTTCTTTTAACTTAGCATGCTGTTTGGAAACAGGAAAACATTCTGAGTGATCTGGACCATGCCCACCTCTTCTGCATCATCTCAGGCTCCCTGTGCTGCCACTACCTTTCAGTCCCTCAAACAAATGATCATCCTTTTGTATCAGCTGTTTCTGTTGCCTGACGTTCTCTTCACCCAGAACTCTATGTCTACACTTCAGGTCTCCCCTTCCACCTCACCTACCTATCTAAACACCTTTCCTGACTCTTAGGGCTAGTTTAGGTCTTCTTGCTAAGCCCTCTTCCAACTCTCTATCCTTTTACCTTAATGACTCTAATCATGATGTCTTTAATTGTGCAATACATCTGTCTTCTCATTTATATAACGAGTAATAATAAGAGGACATCACTGAGTTGTTACAATGATGTAGTGAGTTAACATACATAAAGACATGAATTTATGTAAAAATCAGTGCCCAGGATTTACTGGGTACTATTTAATAAAAAGTTAGGTATTATTGGATTGACTGTGTCCCCCACTAGACTTGTAAGCTCCATTAAGGCTCGGTATGAGTCTACTTGATTCATCATTGTGGCCCTAGGAAGCACTTGGTAATTATTTATAACTGAACGAACAACTTAGGTGATATTTCACCAGGATCCCACTCACTAAATTCGCTAAAAATCAGAGATGCAAATAGAAGCTTGGCATCACAGTATCTCTAGGGACATATTCTCTCTAGCTTGATTCCCACGCATAGAGAGAAGCCCCAAGCCAGGTGGCTCAGACCCAGGCAGGGCAGAAGTAGCTGCTCCTGGAGACAAAATGTCCTCCACCTGCTTGCTTGCTTCGCCCTTGTCGGGCTGGCACACAGTTATGTGCACGGTGGGGAGGAAGCCAGATACCATCTCACAGGTTTACTTGGGAGTGTGTTGGAGGTGTAACAGAAGCATGAGATATCATGTGCTTCAGCAGGAATGTGGAACAAATGTCTGGAAGAGAGTAAGGGAGAAAGGAATCCACAAGCCACTTCTCCCTCTGTTCATTCCTTCACTTATTTAGCAATTACTTATTAAGTGGGGACTATATTGTAATGCAGAATGAACAAAGCTGTCCTGGAAGAAGTACAGCCAGAATGATCCTTAGAAGCAAGGATGGTAAAAATCTGTCTCATATACTCTGGACATGTTATTAGGAGGGACCAGTCCCTGAAGAAGGACATCATGCTTAGTAAAGTAGAGGGATAGCCAAAAAGAACTTCAATGAGATGAACTGGCATAATGGCCATGACAATGAGCTCTAATACAACAATGATTGTGAGGATGGCGCAGGACTTGGCAGTGTTTCAATCTGTTACACATAGGGTCATGATGAGTTGGAACTGACTGGAGAGCACCTAAAAACAACAACATTTTGTAAGTACTAAAATAGATGCTTGGAATACAAAGACAAAATAGATGGCTTCACTGCTTTCAAGGGATTCATAATCCAGTAGACAGGTAAGTCAATGGTTCACAGGTACCATTCTCACCTTAAGAATAACTTTGGGAGTCTCTCCTTTTTTTAACTGAATATTGAAAAATAATACACTCACAGAAAAGTACATATCCAAAGAACACATTGCAGTCAATTTTCCACAGGGTTTTCAATGCCTTATTTTCAGAACCAGCTCCTGATTAAGAAACAGAACATTATCAATAACCTAGGAAAATTTTAAAACACAGATTATGGGTCTAGGTCCAGAGAATGATAGTCAGGTTGGAGCATAGGAATCTACATAGTGATAATAAGTATATAAATATATTTTAAAACAAAACAATATAAACTAAAAACAAGGGCTGCTGATGCACAGGGAGACAGCTTGGGGCAGGAGTGCATGGAGGGATGGACACAGGGGAGAGGTAACTATTGGGAGGAAGAAGGAGGGGAGCTGTTGCCTTGTGGTAAATTGTGGTCAGTGTCATGAGACAAAGTGTATGTGAACCGCTGTATGCAAAGTGTATTTGCTCTGTAAAATTTCACCCAAATCACAATTAAAAAAAAAAAAAATCAAAAACAAAAACAAACAAACAGGGTTGTAATGCAGATGGTCTTTGTTTGGAGAAAGAAATATGCAAAATATATTACCTGGGTGGTGGGAAGTAACCGAAAAGATGCCAGAATGAGCAATGGTGGAGTAGAGGAGGAGGAGGAGAGGATACTTGGAGACGGCTGTTAAAAGAGTCTTCAGTGAGGAAGTGACCCTAAAATGACTTTGGAATGAAAATGGGTTTTCTTCAGGTGAGTAGTAAGGGAAGGCAGGAGGGAGTCCAAACAGCCTGGCATGTTTGGGAAACTGTCAGTTCCTCAAGGCTGAATGACAGCCTAGGAAGAGAAGAGATGAGAGAAATGGCTGAAAAGATTAGGTGGGGCCCAGATACCAGGTGGCTTTCTATGCCACAGGAAAGAGTTTGGTCATTATCCTGATGACGAAGGGAAACCTTAGAAGAGTTTTGTTGTTCTTAGCTGCTGAGGGTTGCCCCCCACCTCGTGGTAGCCCCCTACATAACGCCATGTGAGCCACAGGGTTTTCACTGCCTTATTTTCAGAAGTAGGTTGGCAGGCTTTTCTTCCTAGTCCATGTTAGTCTGAAAGCTCTGCTGTAGCCTCCTCAGCATCAAAGCAAC
>NW_006921705.1:9271413-9272912 GCF_000298275.1 Orycteropus afer afer
GAAGAATACCTCATGTATAGATGTATCATGATTTGTTTATCCATTCACCTACTGAAGGACATCTTGGTTGCTTCCAATTTTGGGGAATAACGCTGCTGGAAATTTTTCTTTGCCAATTTTTATGTGGTCATATGTTTTCACCTCACTTGCATAAATACCTAGGAGTATGACTGCTGGATTGAATGGTCATCACTGTTTAGCTTTGTAAGAAACTGCCAGACTGTCTTCCAAAGTGACTGTACCAGTTGGTATTCCCACCAGCAAAGAATGAGAGTTCTGTTCCACCTCCTTGTCAGTGTTCAGTGTTGATGGGCTCAGTTATAGCAAGGATTGTGAGGCTGGCATAGGACTGGGCAGTGTTTCATTCTGTTGTTCATAGGGTCACTATGAGTCATAGCCAACTCGATGGCACCTAATAACAACAATAAGTGTATAAGGAGCTCTGGTGGTATAATGGTTAAAGCGTTTGACTGCTAACTGAAAGTCTTTGGTTTGAAACCACCAACCACTATGCAGGAAAAAGATGAAGCAGCCTGCTGCTGTAAAGATTTAGAGCCTTGGAAACCCTATGGGGGTCTCTATGAATTGGAATCAACTTGATGGCAGTGGGTCAGTGGTATCTCATTGTTTTGATTTGTATAAATAGCATATGATGAGCATTCTTCTATATGTTTATTTGCCAGGTGTGTATCTTCTTTTGTGAGGTTTCTGTTTAGATCTTTTGCCTATTTTGTAATTGAGTTTTAATTGTTATAATTGTAATTGTTGAGTTTTAAGAATTCTTTGTATATCATTAAGGAGCTCTGGTGGTGCAGTGGTTAAAGCATTTGGCTGATAACCAAAGGGTTAGGAGTTCAAACCCACCAGCTGCTCTGTGGAAGAAAGATGAGGCAGTCCGCTTCCACAAAGATTTACGTTGGAAAACGAATGGAGGTCACTATGAGTTGGAATCGATTCAAGGGCAGTTGAGTTTTTTTTTTTTTTTTTGCATATCACAGATATAAATCTTTTATCAGGTATTTGTTTTAGAAGTATTTTCTCACAGTTTGTGGCTTGCTACTGATTCTCTACAGTGTCTTTCATGAATCCTGCTTTTGGTACTGTAACTAAAAAGCTAACACTATGTTATCTTTCCCTATGTTGTTTATTTAATTATTTATTTTTTTGTGGGTGTGTCACCCTGGATTGAGTGGTCTGTGTACATCTTGTTTACTACTGGGCTGAAAGCCAGCCTCGGGGAGTGAGTTTTATTCCAGGCCCAGAATGTATCCCAGGACCATAGTATTGAGGGTCTCATCAGACTCCATGTGATCAGTAATTATGGTCATTACTGAGTTTTTGGATTTTGTTCCATGTTATTTTTTAGATGTTCTATCTTATGTTTAGGTCTATGATCCATTTTGAGTTCATTTTTGTGAAAAGTGTAAGGTCTGTGTGTAGATTCTTTTCTTTTGCACATGGATGTCCACTTATACCATTTGTTAAAAAGACTATCCTTT
>NW_006921705.1:9273482-9277644 GCF_000298275.1 Orycteropus afer afer
AACCTCTCTGTTAGCAGCTGAATGCTTCATTGTTGTGCCACCAGGCCTCCTAAGCAAAGCTACAGAAACAGTGAAAAGATCAGTGGATGCCAGCAATGGGGGAAGAGAGAGGGATAAATAGGTGGAGCACAGGGCATTTTTAGGGCAGTGCAACTATTCTATGTGAAACTGTAATCACAGACGTTTGTCCATCACTAAACATTGGGCAAAATTCATAGGACTGGAAAACGTAAAGAGGCGGCCATAATGTAAACCATGTACTTTAGTTAATAATAAAGTATTGATGTTGGTTCATCAACTGTAGCAAATGTACCACTCAAATGCAAGATGTTAATATAATAGGAGAAACTGTATGGGTAGTATGGGGTATATGGGAACTCTGTACTTTCTGAAGTTTTTCTGTAAATCTAAAACTGTTCTAAAAAATAAACAAACAAATACAAGACTCCCAGGGCTATAAGTGCACATACCAAGGTACCCTTAGGTTTTAGTAGCTCAGTCTCAGGTTTCAGTAGAGAAGTGATATTTAAGCTGAATTCTGAAAACTGAAAAGAAGTTGACTAGTGGATACGGAGAGGGTATTCTTTGGCTACCCCATTTCATAAATATAGTAGGCACTCAGTGAATACTTGTGGAGTGAATTACTGAATGGATTGACCCTGACCCTCTTCATTACAGACCAAGTCAAATGTGAAAATATTCACTGAAACAAACTATTAGAAGGGGTTTAAGCCCAATTCCTCTGGTAATGAGTCTTTCATGATAATTGATCAGATGATGATAACTTCTTTCTCTTTACTATCCTATGTTGGTTGCTTTTCTCCCTGATGACAAGAGTATTTTTTTCTTCACACTACTGTCCATAACAGTCCTGTTGCCTATTTAAGTTGTTTTTGTCAACACGGAGGAAGAAAACAACATCAGTAGTTGCCACTACCAGTAATAACTGTGTGTGCAGGAATAAAACATACCCCACATGAACAAACTTCCTGTCAGTCACTAATATTTTTGGAATACCTACTTATTATGCTTTGGTGAACAGGGATAGGGTGTGACTGCCTAAAGATATGATAGACTATGTTTAGAGTGACCCTAAGTATGAGGCATAATTTCACAAATGGAGCTTTGTTCAGCAAAATTGTAACAGTCATATTGTCTAACATTTACTGAGTCCTCACATGCCCCACATGGTACTAAGCACACTATGAATGTCGTCATTTTAATCATCACAGGAGCCTTGTGAGTTGAGTACCATCATTAACCTCATATTCTGTATGAGGGAACTAAAGCTTAGAGAAGATCATGAACTTGTCCAAGTTCACACAGCAGAAAACTGTGTAACATGCATTTGAACTGAAGTCTGGGTAATTCAAGAACTTACACACTTCATAACTCAACTGTAGTAGCTTCCAAAAGGCAGTTTATCTCTCACTACCTGCAGACTTTACACCATGGGCACAAACACATGACATAATATTCTACTGCCCACATAGTATTAGCAACAATTTCTGAGTTCCTTTATTCTTTGCTGTAAATTTTTTTGTTTTCATTTGTCTTGTTTCCAAAAGAGCCTTTGCCCTATTAAAAATTTTCCCAGCTATGATGATTTCTTTTTTTATATATTTATTCAACAAATGTTTTTAAATGATGCTTGTTACGCGTTTGCCACTGTTCTAAGTACTGAGGTACTTGCATATACTGTCTTCCCCTATAGCTTCCATCCAGAAGAACACATGCTCTATGGTGCCAGAGATATTTTTTGGTATGGCAGTCTCTAGCCACATGTGGCTTCCAAGCACTTGAACTATGGCTAATGCTACAAAGGAACTAAATTTCTACATTTTTAATTTATTTTAATTAGTCTACATTTAAATTTAAATCGTCACATGTGGCAGGTAACTAGTGTATCGGACAGCATTGTATGCAAAGGGGATAACAGTAATGTGTACTTCATTCACTCATGTATTCAACAAACATTTATGGAGCATCTTCTATGAAAACCTGTATGTATTGTTTTAGAGGATGCAATAAAGAGCAAAACATCACAGAGTTTATAATTTAGTGAAGCAGTCAGACCTTTAACAAGTGAACAGATAACTACAGCTTCACAGCTGATTACTGTAATTGCTGTCAATAAGCTGTACACCTGTAAAAAGCTGAATTTGCAAAAGTTGTGTGGTAGATATATTCACAACAACAACAACAACAACAACAACAAAAGTAGCTGTGGAGGCTGCTTATGTACAGTCAAAAACCTCATGCAATTTGGTTCCCTGGTTTGGAGGTTTAGGGTCATGGTTTCATAGACATCCCAGTTACCTGGCTTTAATAATGTGTTTGTTGTTGTTATTTGCCCTCGACTTGGACTCAACTCATAGCAAGTCCTTGGGTTTCCGAGGCAGTATTACTGCAGAAGTAGATTGCCCAACCTTCCTTCTGAGGGGTGGCTGGTGGCTTTGAATGGCCAGCCTTCTGGTTAGCAGTCAAGTGCCTTAGGCACTATGCTACCAGAGCTCCCAATAATGTGTTAAGTGCTTCTATTTTATCTCCTAGTATACTGTATAGTGCCTAGAGTCTTAAAAGCTTGCAAGAGGCCATCCAAAGCACAACAATTGGTCCCTTTTTGATCTATCAGCATATATAAAAACTAACTTGAAGTGGATCAAAGACCTAAAAGCTAAAAAGATCATCAAAGAAAAACCAGGGGCAAACATAGGGACCCTAATACATGGCATAAATACACTATCAAACATAATTAAAAATGAGTAAACAGTGTAAGGCAAACTAGATGACTGAGACATCCTAAAAACTGATTATTTACATGCATCAAAAGGCTTCATTAAAAGAGTAAAAAGAGAGCCTACAGACTGGGGAAAATATTTTGGCAATGACATATTGGACAAGGGACTAATTTCTAAAACTTATAGAAAACTTCAATACCTCACAACAAAAAGACAATCCAATTAAATAAACAAGCAGAGGACGTGAACAGATACCTGTTAAAGGGGCAAGGAGGCGGCATCTTCTGACCTCCTCTAATCCTACAAGAGGAAGACAGAATCACCATCAGCAGCCCAAGGCCTATTACTGCGAGGCCAGACATGCTGCCTCCCTCCAGCCCTTTTCACCAACCCTGACACCAACCGTCCCTCCCATGGCACCCACCACCTTTCTGCTTGGTTTGATAATTTGTTGCAGTGGCCACACAGAAGTCACAGATTACGGAGTTTATTAGGGAAGCAAAAAGCTCCACTTCAAGTTCAGGAACACGCTCAGTCTCTCTCAGGCAGCTGTCTCTCAGTTGGCAGTCTCCCTCTCAGCAGCACGTCTCTCTCAGCTGGCAGTCATAAAGACATTCCTCCTCTCTGCCTCTAGGATGGCTCACTTTAAGCCTGTTGTTGTTGTTGTTATGTGCCGTCAAGTTGGACCCAACTCATAGTGACCCCTCCTTGGGTTTCTGAGGCGGTATCACTATGGGAGTAGACTGCCCCATCTTCCTTCTGAGGAGTGGCTGATAGGTTTGAAACACCAGCCTTCTGGTTAGCAGTCAAGTGCCTTAGGCACTATGCTACCAGAGCTCCCCTTTAAGTCCAGAAGAGTGGCAAAACCAACCAATTCCAACACCAGAATTCCACACACCTGAGAGCGAGTGAACTTCCCTGAAAATTGCTTCCTGCTGCTCCCAACAGAAATACCCCAGGTGGATAACTTTATCAATCAGAAGTTACTTAGTCGCTCATGGCAAATTCCACCACGGAGTTTACAAAGACTATGGCAAAAGCCATACTTTGTAATTTACCACACTGCAATACCTCACCAAAGAAAATATTCAGGCAGCCAACAAACACATGAAGAAATGCTTGTGATGATTAGCCACTCATATCAAAACCAAACTCAGTGCCATCAGGTTGATTCTGACTCACAGCAACCCCTATAAGGTTTTCAAAGCTATAAATCTTTACGGAAGCACACTGCCTCATCTTTCTTCCACAGAGTGACTGGTAGGTTCGAGCCACTGACCCTTTGGTTAGCAGCCAAATGCCTTAACCACTGCACCACCAGAGTTCACTCATGAGCCACTGTTGTTGTTGTTGTTGTTTGCCGTCGAGTCGGCCCCGACTCATAGCGACCTTTCCTTGGGTTTCCGAGGCAGTATCACTAC
>NW_006921705.1:9277819-9280578 GCF_000298275.1 Orycteropus afer afer
TTAATAGCAAAATTAAAAAGACAAAACAAAACAAAATGAAACAAAAAACCCAGAAAACAACAAATGCTGGTAAGGGTATGGAAACTTATATACAGCAGGTTGTTGTTGTTGTTGTTGTTATTTGCCACCGTAGGACTGTAAAATGGTGCAACCACTGTGGAAAATGGTATAGTGTTTCCTTGAATAATTAGAAATAGAAATACCAGATGATCCAGCAACCCCACTACTATGGATATATCCTAGAGAAATAAGAGCTGTAACATGAACACCCACATTGATTGCACACCCATGTTCATCACAGCACTATTCACAATAGCAAAAAGATGGAAACTTTTGTACCCATCAATGGATGAATGGATAAACAAACTACGGTGCATACACACACAGGAATACTATGCAAAGTTAAAGAACAAAGATGAATCTTCAAAACATGCCATAAAGTGAATGAACCTAGAGGACATTATGCTTAGTAGAAATTAGTCAATTACAAAAGGACAAAAATTTTCTGAGACCACTACCGTAAAAAGTCAAGAAAAGTTTTATCACAGAGAGAAACATTCTTTGAGAGTTACCAAGGGTGGGAGGCGAAGGGAGGATAAATCACTAACTAGAGGGTAGACAAATATTCACTGGGCTGAAGGGAAAGGCAGTATACAATAAGGGGGAGGTCAGCATAGAATGATCAGGCAAAAGAAGACACTAGGAATATGAGAGTTAAAAGCAACAAAGGTAAACACACACAATCCAGCAATAACAGTAATAACAATAATCTATGAGTGGATTCATAGACATGCAAACTGAACAGGTATGAAAAGCCACATGGGACTATACCACAAATATCTACAGGTTTGACAGAGAATATTTCTACATATGTATCTATATGTGCTACAAATATATCCATGAATATAGTGGAGCATACAGGGGGCAAAATCATGAAAACTTCTTGGCCATAACCAAACACTTTAAGGGAATGAGCCGCTAGGCCTGGGGTCTCAGGGGACATCAAGGTCAAGTGGCTTAACATACTCAACCAAGACAATGTTCTACCTCCCACTTTGGTTAGTAGTGACTGGGGTCTTAAAAGTTTGTAAGTAGCCATCAAAGGTACAACTATAGTCTCTTCTGTCCAGAGCAAAGAAGAGTGAAGAAAATCAAAGATGCCAGCCCGTGCTCTGCCTGCTCAGGCAAGTGTTACAAAGTGCTTCTGCTCTGCCAATAATAACTGGAGGCAGCCCACTCTGCCAGTAAGCCTTGGTCCAAAGGCACTCAGATCTCTTGTTCCATGGTCCAGTCAGCCTACTGCACTGTCTCTTGCTGGTTTGCTAGTTCTGCTGCCTCTGCTACTGCCGCTTCTCTCTGTCTCTAGTATTGCAGCTCTCTGTCTACTGGGTCTAGGAGTTTCCCAGCATAGGAACCTGGGTCTAAAGGATGTATTACAACCCCATCTCTTCTTGGTGGTAGTCATGTCCCCCCTTTACCCCTCTGGGATGGCTCATTTTAAGTTTATCAGGATGGCAAAACTGATCAGTCCCCTCATTAAGGTTCCACATACCTTATTTATTTACATGGCCCCACTCCTGCAGGGTTCCAGGCACCTTATGTGCATTATCAGCAAACTGTCCAATCTCCTTGGTGGACCACAAGCACCTTATTTGCATAGTCCCAACCAATCTTTTGGTGGGAGTTATAAGACTATAGCCAGAAAGGCCAGATAAAAATGATCTATCACACTACAACTATAAAGGAAATAAACAGGACAGTGTTCTACAGAGTAATAGGGTATGTTCTCTTTAGATGGGGTATCAGGGAATGCCTCTTTAAGGAGATGATGAATGACTTAAAACCCATTCACCACTGTTTTCAAGCTCAGGGCGGTCATGTGACACAACTCTGGCCAGTGAGGTAGGTAGAAGTGGAAACCAACCAAGTAATGTTTTAGAAAGTTTTGGGTTTTCTGATAAAAAGGAATTGGAGAACCAATTTGGGAAGGTTCCAATGGCCCAAGGTAGGACAATATGAGCACAAATAAAGATAACTGCAATGGAATGGAATGAATCAAATATGTTGAAATCTGTGAGTTGGTAATGATTGTTTTTTTTTTTTTTTTATTGGAGACTGCTAGTGAATCAATTCATTATTTTGAAAACTAACTGATTATTGGAGAATGCTAGTGAATCAATTCATTATTTTGAAAACTAATAAAGGGAAAGAATCAAGCTTTATCTTTCCTTCATTATCTGTACCAGTGGGCAACCAATTAATAAAGGCAGGAAGTGTCTCTTTATAGAAGCATTCCAGCTAATAAATGAAGAAGGCATGACAGATTTACAAATCACCATTTAGTAACATAACGAACTAATGAGTCTAGGTATTAATCATCATCAGCTGTTAATATCATAAAAGGAAAAGAGAGATAAACAGATATTAGGTGTCTCCAGTTAGTGGAATAGTAGAACACACTACTTCCTATAGTTTTTCCCTCCCAGCTCTCAAGAAAAGCAACAAGAAAAGAAACTTGATTCTAATAAAACCTATAGATCCAACTGTTAATTTACAAGACATATAGAGGACAGAGGATACCACAAGGATGCAATCAAGAAAACCCAGATTGTGGAAAACTCTATAGGACAAATGGCCTGGTTTCTTAAAAAAAAAAAAAAAGAATTGTGAGGGGAATGAAAAATAGGTAAACTGGGACCCTATAGATTAAAAAAGACTTCAAATATATATCAATAGTAATATTGGTCTTCTATGGATAT